>NW_026963310.1:3364725-3670610 GCF_036588685.1 Mytilus trossulus
CAGATTTTGTTTCATTGGTCACCTCAAATGTTTCGAGAATACAGTTATTTCCTAGTACATTGTCTAAAACTTGTTTGAGACAATAAATTCAAATAAAAAAATCGTACCAGCTCTATCGCAAAAAGATTTTTACAGTTTAGTGTTTGTCTATTGGGACAAATACTATGTATGATATTCAAGTTATAGTTTACTTTAAACACCCTTTGTTTAACATGTACTTCATCCCCTAACCTAATAGTTTACGCATAAAATATCTAGAAATAAAATGAAAAATGTATAAAAAAAAATGTAAGTTATGAGGCTGACGTCGTGCAAGTACTTCTTAGGAAGAAAGATAAGAAGTTAGCGATATCCGTTAACTCTACTTTCATATACTCTTCGACTATAGGGACTTTATTTATGGACCAAATCCTTTTCGTTCTTTTTTATAATTGGGTCGAGTATGCAGGGTTTGTATGTCTTTATCATGAAAATCAGAAAACATAGATAAGATCGAGTTTATAAAAAGTGGACGAGTTTGACGTATGTTGGCCGAGTAGGTCTAGGCGATTATATAATGGGACGAGTTGTCCATAATTGCGGTAGAGAAATCCCGGAAAACTAACCCGGCTGTGAGTAAACTTTTAGTGTGGTCTGTACAACTTCCTTTTGTTCGGCGTGATTTTGTTGAAAACAAAAAATACTCTTACATTTTCCCACTTCTGTGTTTAAATAACTATGGACATCAAACGAAAAGCAGGAGACAGTGCCATGGTCCCTTTTAAAAAGCCAAGAACAGATCTGGTAGCCTATGGGTCTCAAGAAAAATCAGTATTACAGATGGTAATTCGTCGTTCAGTATGACAATAAACCGGCTTCATAAAAAAGTTCTATAATTAGGTTCTTACTCTTTTAATGAATGCAGAAGGTGTTTACACTAGCTGTTGATCTATGCAAGTTTGCAGCTTATCAGATAGTCCGAGATTGCTCTGAGGTCCTCAATCTTAAGGCCTGTTGACACAAATAATTTGTCACAAATCAGGGATCTCCATGGTCTGTTTACCAATGGGGCCCGCCATGGTTCCAATGTCTTGCGCCATCCTCAAATGACTCGCGACATTGTTCAATTGTCTTTTACCATCGTTCAAAACTGTGATCCTTTTTATAGCCTGACGCCATTTGTTTAGCAATTATAATCAAATGCATGTAATTGCATAACCCTTAGGCTTTTTGTTCTAACGTCTGAGGGATATCCGGAATAAGATCGCTAATCTCTTGTACTTGAGCTTGTACAGATAGATCAACAAACCAGACAGTATAATATTATCTGAAGATAGATGATTCATTTGTCAAATTATCTAATTATTTAACTAAGTTGAACCGCAAATGCTTATGATGAATCAGATTAAATACATAAATTAATAATCCAGTTACAAAGTTTAACAATTCGAACACATGCTTTTATTTTGACTTACGCAACCAGCATCCTCCTTTTGAAGAAGTTCAAAATAAGAAGAAAAACAGTAATTATTATTTCATTGCAAATAACTCGAGTACTGCTGTATTGTAGCAATTGTATAAAATTACTATAAAAGTTAAAAAGGAAAAACTTTTAATATTTCCTGTAAAGGCTTAAAGGAATATCGTATCGAAATTCTGAATTCATTTCGTAGTTTACAATCAAATTGATACATCCGTGTTTCCGGTTACTATGCAGACTCGAAAGATGCATGTTGCATATAGCATCGATTTGCTAGAAAAAGTCATTAAAAACCTTTTCATTTGACAAAGTTTGCTTTACAAATCTTTTTAACCTTTTACATAACCTGGAGGATTCGTTTTGTTGTTGCTGCAAACCAGCCATACCGGTTATGGGTTCATGACGTCTGAATTTGACAGTGTCCATGAAAACTATAAGCCTCACAGGATTTTTAACCCCCATAACAATTATAACCAAAAATAGCAAGAAAACTTCATGGGGACCTTAGTGATAGCTATTGGTCATTCTCGTCTAATGGATAGGGAGGGGGCATGACGGCTTGGCCTTTGAAGGGTAACAAACGGCAATTATTAAAAATATATATACTTCTATATAGTATTTATAATGAAATTCAAATAAATATAATTTAAATAAGCAATGAATTAGCATGTTCACCTTTCCTTATAATGTGGAGAGATGAAATAATTTTGAGCGCTTCACTCTAGACGTAGATACGGTTTATTATGGTGAAAGTTCCTTCATGGTTCAATTTTCATCCATGGAGATCCCTGGATTTAGTGCAGATTTTCTCCTTAGCATCAGACAAGCTTGGGCAAAACAGCTGTTGGGTGTCAGAGTAAACTAGGGACTATGTATAAGACCTGGCCCAAAGGTGTTATAGTATATATCTTTAAAAAAGCTCCACCATGATGTACCATACTATTATTTTTTGTAGGGTCCTCCAAGACTGTCTGGACTAGAAGCTCCTATCATGCTATTAACTGGTACAGAAGGAGAAATATATACCTGTAAATTCTCACCTGATGGACAACTAATAGCTTCAGCAGGCTTTGATAGGCTCATTGGTAAGTCAACATGGTCAAAGTACTCGATATACATGTACATATTAAACACTCTAAGTATATTCAGTATATATATATATATATGCTTTGAAGTAATCAGATTTTTTTTTTCAACAGTAGAATTGATTCATTTTAATTTGCATATTTGCATTTAACATTCTAAAGCACATTTTTTATACATGTAGTTGATGATTCCCTTGGAATGATGATTTTGGTAAGTTCCAAGCTGTTAAGGTTGTGACATTATATAGGGCCTGTTTTTTCTCATGATTTTCAAATAAAGAAGGAATAGCTAGTAAGACATGTACAATACCAGAATTTAAGTTTGGTTGTTGAATGGCTATTTTCAAACTTGTTTGTCTCCATTTTGTTAAGAAAATCACAGGCAGGGGTTAGTAATTGTGTCTAAAAAGTACTTATATTTTCAGATCTACTAAACTGTAATGAATGAGATATTTACACTATATTTTCAGGTTTTTGGAATGTGTATGGTGAATGTGAAAATTTTGCAGTTTTAAAAGGTCATAATGGAGCAGTAATGCAGATAGAATTTTCTACAGATGGAAAGTGAGTATATGGTGTTGGACCCAGGATTTTTTTTCTGACATCTACTGTATATCTAGTCGCATTTAGATTGTGAGTTCAAACCCTGCACATGGGAGGGGTGTTTGACTCTAATCTTAAGGTGGTACCTAACACTACAGGGAGATAACTCTGTAAAATCAGCAAAATGTTTTAATTTTGTTGCATAGTTAAGGGAATATTAAGCTTCTCAATGAGCAAAATGAGTGTTTGTCAAACTTCTATATAACCATGATAATCACTGTAATTTTTCTGATAAATTGGTTGGTTAAAAAAAAAATATTTTTGTCAAAGGGGTAAAGTAAATACTTTGCCAAAATTCTATGAAAATTAAACGAACCAAATTGATTTTAGTGAAAGTGTTGGGTACCACCTTAATTGTCAGCTGAAGGTTGTTAGTGATACTGAGAACGTCTAGCTTGATCCACCAATAAAAACTGATTTTAACAATATAAACAATAGTGCTCAAAGTCAATCAATGGGGTGGAGACACATTATTTCGGGAAGATGAATAGAGTTTTATAGAACATGACCTAGCTTAGATTCAACTCAAAATTAACTCTTTGGACATGTTGAAGAGCGAAGATGATTGTTTTTGTTATTTAAGTTGTTGGTGATCATTCATGTACATGATGAAGTGCTTTTATCTGTGTGAGAGGTAAAGCGTCAAATTCTCAAGAAATAGATCTTGATTGGGTTCAACATAGAATAATCAGTGAAAGAATTAATACTGTATAGGGGGATATTTTCGCGGGTGTAAAAGGAGTAGGTGCAGTAAGACCCCTTTTTGGCCTCAAAATATAGCAGTTTTAGAAAATTGTGAAACTGTCATCATAAATATGAGCTGAAATTTGAGGCCAAAATCAGCCCTTACGGGACCTACTCCTTTCATGATTTTCATTGAATAAGTTATACAATTTTTTTTTTGGTGATTATAATTTTGGCGGATTCAAAGCAATACCTTTGCATGACCACTTTCAATTTGGTGGAATTTATTTTGGCGATTTTGTTATTTCCGCGAAAAATAAGCGAAAATTTACACCTCACAAAAATAATCCACCATACGGTAAATAACAGAGAAAATTGGGCTAAAGAATTAAAAAAAATAGAGGTTTACTGGGTGCTAAAGTACAAGGAACAATTATATTGAAATAATGATTAAAAACTGAATTATCTCCCATATACCAGAATAGTTAATTTGCCAATTACCAATTTGATTCTGTTATTACATACTTTTTTAACAAATTACTTCCCTTTGTCAATCGTAGACTGGATCTATGTACAACTTTGCTCACGAAAAGCATGATTAATTTAATATAATTAAAATCACCAAAATACTGAAATTCAAACAGGATAGACCCTAACCAAATGTCAAAATCACAAGCTGCAACACATCAAACAAATGGATAACAACTGTCATATTCTTGACTTGGTACGGATATTTTCTGATGTTGAAAATGGTAGAATAAACCTGGTTTTATAGCTAGCTAAACCTCTCACTTGAATGACAGTCAAATACAATTCCCCAATATATAACAGACATACACCATAAGTTGATAATACAATATATATATATATGTATTTGCTAAAATGCAATGTAAAATTTTATTTAAAAAAATATTGATTTCTGTCTTTTTCAGTACACTATTTTCTGCATCAACGGACAAGACTGTTGCATTATGGGATGTGGAGGCAGGCACAAGAATAAAGAAGATGAAAGGTCACACAAGTTTTGTAAATGCAGTGAGTGCTGCCAGAAGAGGTCCACAAATAATCTGCAGTGGGAGTGACGATGGTACAATAAAGGTAAATAAGAGGTCGAAAATAATGGAGGGTATTTTGTATAATGTGGATTCATTAATATTTGTTGAATACCAATTTTCGTAGATTTCGTGAGTACAGGTTAACCGTGAATTCAAATATTAAATGAATTAAAAAAATTCTAAAGAAATGTCAGCAAAACAAAATGAAACATCCATGAAAATTGCAAATTTTCCTCAATCCATGAAGATTGGTACCCATGAAAATAAATGAATTCACAGTACATCATTTCTGGAAAAGATCAGTTTTGCATGCCTTTATGACATAATTTACCTGATATAAGGCATGCCTATAACCCTGCCTTGTAAAAAATTTAAGCCCTTTCAGAATCATCATTCTAGAAATAATTTATGTTCTGAAAGTATTTCATCTCAATTTCAGTGCAACTGAAGGGAATGTGGGAAAGATTTCCAAAATATTTTGTGCACTATATATATATATCATGATATATAAGATCAGACTTTTTCACCTACATGTATTCACTTAACATGTGTTGGAAGTGACGATGCCTACATTTTTGTCACACGGTGATGGAAGTCAGTTGACATTTTACTAAATACATTGTGCTGTATCCCTGAACTGGCATACATTTATTGTTTAGGTATAAGAAATGCACAATGTATAATCAAAATTATTGTCAAATATAAAACTTTATTGAAGAAAAAAATGGTCCAAAAATATTATCTTTATTGGTATTGCTATGTTATAATAATGAGGACAGACATTCAAACACAATTAGAGCAATGTAGTCAGGACTAAACCTTAAAGGGAAGAAAATGATATATTTACCTAAGCCACATTGTACTTGTAAAAAAGGTATGGTGCACTAAGGGAGATTACTCTAGCTACCTCCATAATTAGGCAGCTGTACTGGTATACTGGAGATTCATTTTATTTCGTGGGTAACAATTTTCGTGGTTTTAGGAAAACTTACATATTAGTGGATACTTAATTTCATGGTTTTGGTAAAGTCTACAGTTATTCCTTTACAAAATTTGTAATTCGTTGAACATTTGAATTCGTGGTTCTCCTGTACCCAAGAAATCCATGAAAATTGGTATCCAACAAATATTAATGAATCCACAGTATACAATTTACTTGAGTGAGTACCCCTGTCTGATAGTTAATTTGCAACTTAGATCTTCTTCTGATATGAATTATTGGTCAACAGTAAATATCATTCATGTACAAAAATGTAGCTAAATAGACTCAATCATCATTGAGAACTCTTTCCAAAATGTTGTATAGAATGAAAATCTTATTTGAGTATAAAATGTCTTGCTTTAAATATGTACAATAAATGATTGAGATTTTTACTGCTTATACATTTTTACTCATTTCTGATGTTTAGATGTTCATTTTAGTCTTCTAAAGGTCACTGGTTAACTCATTGCAAATGCATGTTTATCTAATTGTATGTTGTATGTAGTTGTAATTTTGGAAATTATTGATATTTTTTTAGTCATAACTGTTAACAATATTTGTTTTGTTTCAGTTATGGGATGCAAGAAAAAGAGGAGTGCAACAAACATTCCAGAGTACATACCAAGTTACATCTGTCTCCTTCAACGACACAGCAGAACAAATTATATCAGGGGGAATTGATAATGATATTAAGGTTTGTATTTCAGATATATCATAAAATAACCTTTTTTGACATATTGATACTAATAGTTTAATATAAAAAAGAAGATGTGGTATGATTGCCAATGAGAAAACTATCCACAAAAGACCAAAATGACTCAAACATCAACAACTATAGGTCACCGTACAGCCTTCAACAATGAGCAAAGCCCATACTGCATAGTCAGCTATAAAAGGCCCCGATAAGACAATGTAAAACAATTCAAACATGAAAACTAACGGCCTTATTTATGTAAAAAAATTAACGAAAAACAAATATGTGACACATAAACAAACGACAACCACTGAATTACAGGCTCCTGACTTGGGACAGGCACATACATAAATAATGTGGCCGGGTTAAACATGTATCCCAACCCTCCCCCTAACCTGTGACAGTGGTATAACAGTACAACATAAGAACGAACTATAAAAATCAGTTGAAAAAGGCTTAACTCATCAGATAGACAAAACATACAAGTGGACGTGGCCGGGTACTTATACATCCCGACATAAAAAGACACAATGAACAGATCTGAGAGTACTCAGTTATCTGACAGCTAGTTCAAAGCCAACAACAAATAATAAAAAAATGATGCCTCTAAGACTAAACAATCAATCCGTACACATCCAACATACAATGGATTTAGTGTAAAGACGTTATAAACAGCCAGAGAAAAACATGACCTTGTGCACAAGTAAATATCTGATTTCATTAAATTCAATTTGTGATTTACAAGTACTATGGATTCATTCATTTTCATGGATTTTAATTTTCATTGATTTAGGGAAACTTGTGTAATTTGAGGATTTGCCAAAGTCTGTATAAAAGCCTTTGGATTAAAATGTGTTCTTATGGAACATTTAAATTTGTGGTTGAACTACAACCTCAAAATCCAGGTAAATTAAATTCACCTGAATAATAATGGATCCACAGTATTCAAATATGGTTAAGTTACTCCTTAATTAATAATTTTTACTGCTTTATTTGTAGGTTTGGGATTTACGGAAGAATGATGTATTATACCGACTTAGAGGACATGCTGATACATTAACAGGCCTGACCTTGAGTCCTGATGGTTCATATTTACTGTCTAACTCGATGGATAATACATGTAGGTATTACACTCAATAATATGGCTCCCACTCAATGAATAATACATGTAGGTATTATACTGTCACAGATAGATAGATAGCTCCTACTCATTAGATAGTACAAAGACAATTGTATTGTATTAACTTGACATACATAAAATAACCATACTTTGACTTGAAATGTAAAATATATGGTTCATACAAGGCCTTGCTGAGACACATAAAGATTATTTATAGTATAACTAATTGCTGTATTTGAATATATAAAAAATAAGACAATGCGTGACCGAATGACACATGGATAAAACGATTGCGCAGCACAAGTTTAATCCATAGCAGCGTTCGGTCGAAAGTTGTCTTATTTTTTATATTCAAATATGGCGATTAGTTATTCCTTTTATTACATTGGCAAATGGCTTTTTTTATGAAATTAATGTAGAAAATATAAGGAACTATATCTTTTTCCTACGCATCGACAATTTGTTTTGATCCGACGCTATCGACGCTTTGACAATGCCTATAATTATACCTTACATATATTACAAACAATTCTATTGGATAACAACTTATCAGGTGACATGGAATAATTCGGTTAATTTTCATTTAATTGCAAGGGAGAACAAATAACCCTTAAAATTTACACCAGCGTTGAATAACCCTATTATTCACCGGGGAATAACCTTTTTAGTGTCTAGATTTGCACTTGAGTTACCTCCCATGAAAATGACGTCACAGACGTAAATACACAAGATGGCAGCGTTCACGTTACACTGACAGCCCATCGAGAGACGAGGAAATAAGGCTTTGGAAATGAAGAGTGCCAGCAGCCGATGATATCTCTTATAAACGGTCCTTTTCAGGGCCATTAATATTTTACAAAAGATTCTACCTTTGTTGCACATCCGAGAAATTCTAGAACACAAATGTATTTTTCCTGAGCTATTTTCAAACGTGAGATTGTGTTTGTTATTTAAAAAATATAGCAAGTGTTTAAAAGGCCCTTCCACTGTTAGTTCGGTATAATAAAACAATTGTGGCCCCTTAGAATCTATGAATATCCAAAATTGTCAACCCTTAAAAGTTATTTCACCCTCATTGATATAACCTTCTCGTGTTGACAATTTTGGATATTCACCTTTTCAACGGGCCATAATTGTATATTGTTGTATGACGTCAGAGAGTGAAATAACCACGTTTATTTCACATATGAAATTATCGGTTTTTATTCAACTGGGAAATCAATGTAATTCATTGCAGCCAATGTAATAAAAAGTGATAACTGCATTGCTTTCTGTTTGAAAAGTCAAATATTATTGGTGTCAGAGAAAGGTGAAAGGAACAACTATTATTAGCTCACCTGGCCCGAAGGGCCAAGTGAGCTTTTCTCATCACTTGGCGTCCGTCGTCCGGCGTCGTCCGTCGTCGTCGTCCAGCGTCGTTAACTTTTACAAAAATCTTCTCCTCTGAAACTACTGGGCCAAATTAAACCAAACTTGGCCACAATCATCATTAGGGTATCTAGTTTAAAAAATGTGTGGCGTGACCCGCCAAACCAACCAAGATGGCCGCCATGGCTAAAAATAGAGCATAGGGGTAAAATGCCGTTTTTGGCTTATAACTCAAAAACGAAAGCATTTAGAGCAAACCTGACATGGGGTAAAATTGTTTATCAGGTCAAGATCTATCTGCCCTGAAATTTTCAGATGAATCGGACAACCTGTTGTTGGGTTGCTGCCCCTGAATTGGTAATTTTAAGGAAATTTTGTCCGTTTTCGCTCATTATCTTGAAAATTATTATAGATAGAGATAAACTGTAAACAGCAATATTGTTCAGCTAAAAAAGATCTACAAATAAGTCAACATGATCAAAATGGTCAGTTGACCCCTTAAGGAGTTATTGCCCTTAATAGTCATTTTTTACCAATTTTTCGTAAATTTTGTAATCTTTTACAAAAATCTTCTCCTCTGAAACTACTGGGCCAAATTAAACCAAACTTGGCCACAATCATCATTGGGTTATCTAGTTTAAAAAATGTGTGGCGTGGCCCTCCCAATCAACCAAGATGGCCGCCACAGCTAAAAATAGGACATAGGTGTAAAATGCAGTTTTTGGCTTATAACTCAAAAACCAAAGCATTTAGAGCAAATCTGACATGGGCTTAATAGTTCATCAGGTCAAGATATATATGCCCTGAAATATTCAGATGAATCGGACAAACTGTTGTTGGGTTGTTGCCCCTGAATTGGTTATTTTAAGGAAATTTTGCTGTTTTTGGTTATTATCTTGAATTTTATTATAGATAGAGATCAACTGTAAACAGCAATAATGTTCAGCAAAGTAAGATTTACAAATAAGTCAACATGACCGAAATGGTCGTTTGACCCCTTTAGGAGTTATTGCCCTTTACAGTCAAGTTTTAACCATTTTTTTGTAAATCTTAGTAATATTTTACAACAATCTTCTCCTCTGAAACTACTAGGCCAAGTTAATTATAGATATTGATAATTGTAAGCAGCTAGAAGGTTCAGTAAATTAAGATATACAAACACATCACCATCACTAAAACAATTTTGTCATGAATCCATCTGCGTCCTTTGTTTAATATTCACATAGACCAAGGTGAGCGACACAGGCTCTTTAGAGCCTCTAGTTTATAACCATGACAACCAGTCATGATCATAAATTCTCTGGAAGTATACAGGCTATCTTTCCATTTGTCTGTTACATATAGAAATAAGAAGATGTGGTATGATTACCAATGAAACAGCTATTCATAAGAATGATAAGATTTCAAATTGCATAGAAGTTTAACTGTTATGAAATGAACAACTATAGGAGACTGTTCACCCTTCATTATTAATCAAAACCCATTCTTCATATGGTAAGCTATAAAAAAAAAACTCAAAAAGAAAAAAAGTCATAAACGTACAACAATTCGAGCAAGATAACTATCAACCTGATTTATGTACAAAACAATAAAGGAAAAATAAATATGATATAAACTGAAATGAACGACAACCGTTGAATTAATGGCTTCTGACTTTGGACAGTCTATAATATTTCTTTCTTATTTTTTTTAGTAAGAATATGGGATATAAGACCATTTGCTCCACAAGAACGATGTGTTAAAATAATGCAAGGTCACCAACATACTTTTGAAAAGGTAAGTTTAAATTTGACAAAGATTGGCACAGGTTGTTACTCTATAACTGAATATTTTCCTATTCTACAGATCATCTATGATAAAGAAACCCATAAGGGCTGTTCCAGAAAATGCTATATATGCCAAGGGAAGGCACTTATTTTGACCCCACAGATTTCGATTTTGGTATTTCAAATGCAACCACCCACATAAAATTTTAAAGACATTGCCTTCCCTGAAGAGGGGTGGGCATAGTATTTTCTGGAACAGCTCTTAGCAAATTCCCTGTAATTATATATAAATTGCTTGTTGGAAAGCCATAATTGTCAATTTAGTACAATTTTGGGGGGATTCAGGTGAATCACAGGACAGGGTTAAAATGTAATTGTCAAACGAAATACAAACTTTCTAATAGGCTGTATGCTGACTAGGACAAAACCTCAAAATTAGGTAACCACGAAAATGTGAGTTTTCATCAATCCACACACAAATTGGTATCTATGAAAAGAAATGAATCCACACTAATAAAATTTTCTAATGATTAATAAAGATCTTTCTGTCTGTTTGTACTTTGTATTCCATAATAGTAAATAAGTGTACACTTCAATGATAAAAATAAATGTATGGAAAACAATAATCAATTATTTAGTTTTTGTATGATCTCTTTTATTTTATTATAATTGCTAATTGTGTTTCAGAATTTATTACGCTGTAGTTGGTCACCAGATGGCAGTAAAGTAGCAGCTGGGTCAGGTGACAGATTTGTTTACATATGGGACACCACATCACGGAGAATTTTATACAAACTACCAGGACATGCAGGATCAGTAAATGAAGTTGACTTTCATCCAAACGAACCTATAAGTAAGTTCTCCCCCTTGACAAGTCTGAAGTTGCTAATGCTCTGTAGGTTCTTGTGAAGCAAACACTTGAAGTCAGTAAGTAAAATTGAGAATGAAAATGGGGAATGTGTCAAAGAGACAACAACTGGACATTAGAACAGACAACAGCCGAAGGTCACCAATGGGTCTTCAATGCAGCGAGAAACTTCCTCACCCTGAGGTGTCCTTCAGCTGCCCTCTAAACAAAACAAATTTATGGGGTTTGGGATAGGAGGCACTTAAATTAATTAGATATTGGTGGTTGCATTTTCCTAAGAATTTTTTAAGAATCATAAATAGAATGTAAAATTTTACTATAAAAGTGATCAGAGTCGTCCTACAAAAGTGTCTCTTATGTCCTCCTATGTGTTAACTTCTGGTCAGTCCTAAGTTTAATGATAACATGATTGATATAATTTTCACAGAATGAAAAAAATATTCTGAATATTCCAAAAACTAAAAACAAACTTTTTTTCCCCAAAAAAAACATAGCCCTCCCACCGAAAATCAAATGGTTGCTGCCTAAAGACAATAGATATTACTCAAATAGCTTTACGTAGCAATTGATGAACAACTAAATAGCACATTATCCTTCATCTTTCAAAAACTGATTATCACTAATTTTCCATAGACTTTGCAGCAGTGCAACAGAAAAGTCCCAGTCATTGGTTAAAACCTGCTTTTCTAAAAGAATGATGAAACACTTATATATAGACTATTGTATTGAAAGTGGTGTAAAAACTCAATCAATGATATTATTGAAATGTGTTTTCTTTTTTTTTAGTTGTATCAGGGTCAAGTGACAAAAAATTATACCTTGGAGAAATAGAATGAGGATAGATCTTACACAGAGAAATCAAAGTTGTTTCATTGATTACAAACTTATTTTAAGACTGTTGATCCGAGAAAACATTAAATAAAGGCAGCAGACAATTACATAATCATCCATTGTATAATACCAGACAGAGGCCAGGCTCCATGGTATAAAACCATACAGAGGCTAGTCTTGTGTATAATATCAAATAGAGGCTAGGATCCATTGTATAATTTCAAACAGAGGCTAAGATCTGATTCAGAGTGGATGATGAACAGTGTACAGGTGCAATTGATGTTTTTATATATAAAACTTTTGAAAACAGTCTTTAGCTTCTTATTTATTTGACTTCAATCTAGTTAATTGACTAAGATTGTGAGTTTTCTTTACTGATGGTTGGGGTTCTTTGCTCATACTCCATCTTCTTCACCAATGAAAAACAAATAGCCATTAGGTATGAAACTATGAAAACTTAAACCTATTAGTTGAATATGATGAGGGTATTGTTAGTTCATCTGCCATTACTTGGTGTCCATCAGTGATAGTTGTTTGTTCTCCAATGGGTTTTTTTTTAAACTCCAAAACTTCTTAAATAATTAAACCAAGCTTCAAATTGTTAATATTTGTGGTTTTTGTCGAGCCTGCAACTTTTGTTGCAGAAAGCTCGACATAGGGATAGTGATCCGGCGGCGGCGGTGTTAGCTTACTTCTTAAAAGCTTTATATTTTAGAAGGTAGAAGACCTGGATGCTTTATACTTTGTATATAGATGCCTCATGTTACGAACTTTCCCTCAGTCACATGTCCAATGTCCTTGACTTCATTTTCATGGTTCAGTGACTACTTGAAAAAAAAGTAAAGTTTTTTTGTAATGTTAAATTCTCTCTTATTATAAGTAATTGGATAACTATATTTGGTATGTGCCTACCTTGCAAGGTCCTCATGCCTGACAGACAGTTTTCACTTGACCTCAACCTCATTTCATGGATCAGTGAACAAGGTTAAGTTTTGGTGGTCAAGTCCATATCTTAGATACTATAAGCAATAGGTCTAGTATATTAGGGGTATAGAAGGACTATAAGGTGTACATGTCCAACTGGCAGGTGTCACCTGACCTTGACCTCATTTTCATGGTTCAGTGGTTATAGTTAAGTTTTTGTGTTTTGGTCTGTTTTTCTTATACTATATGCAATAGGTCTACTATATTTGGTGTATGGAATGATTGTCAGGTGTACATGTCTAGCTGACAGGTGTCATCTGACCTTGACCTCATTTTCATGGTTCAGTGGTCAAAGTTAAGTTTTTTAGTTTTGGTCTATTTTTCTAATACTTTATGCATTAGGTCAACTATATTTGGTATATGGAAATATTTTATGATCTGTATGTCGGTTACACAGGTTTCATTTGACCTTGACCTCATTTTCACGGTCCATTGATAAGTTTTAAGTGTTTGTGTTTTGGTCTGTTTTTCATTATTTATAAGCAATAAGTCAACTATATTTGTAATATTGAAGAATTGTTAGCTGTACATGTCTGCCTCGCATGGTTCATCAGACCTTGACCTCATTTTCATGGTTCATTGATCAATGTTTCATTTTCTTGGTTAATGTTGAGTTTATGTGACAGTTGTAATAAAGCTTTATATTTAGGTCTATCAAGATAGTATCAAGGATTAGTAAAGAAGGCGAGACATTTCAGTGTGTGCACTCTTGTTAGAATATTCACTTATACCTATTAACTGAAATGGCTACCAGGACTAAAACTTTTGTAAAAGTAAAATAAAGTGGAGAAATATAAGTTATTGTCGATTCTAATTTGAATTATCGTTCTTCAAACAGGCCAGAATCGTTAATATAGTTTTTGACTGTTTGGTTCATACTCCCTTGTCATAGGCTTTTTCTGAATGGGTTATATCATTAGATCCAATGTAAAGCAGTGCAAATGATAGCAAAATTCAAGTCTTTCTGTGGCATAATAACACAACCAAAACTTTGTTTAAGCAAAAACAAAACAGACTCATATACATGTACTAAAAAGACTATTCAAAATTACCTCGTTTTGCCCACAAAACAAAGAAAAGCATCTATTTTGAGGATCTGACAGACAGATTGTCTCAAAAGAAAACAGAACGACATTTCTGATTTATAATTATGCAAAATCAGACCAAATATGTAGAAAGAAACATTTAAAAATAATAATGATCAGTCTAGATCTGAAATAACAGCAAATAGTAATTTCAAATACAAATGCATGCAGAAATTGTTAAAGTACCAGTGTCTTGCAAACCTGGATACCTATACTCTGTCCAAAATAATGATATAACTTCAGTGGAATTACTGTCACACCTGTCATTGTAAAGTAATTTTAAAATTTATTTAAAGAAAAACACGAAATGTCCTATAATATATACCAATGTCCAGTTAGGTTTAACAGAGGGACTAAAACGCATAATGTCTAAATTTGATACATAGATATAGGAAGATGTGGTGTGAGTGCCAATGAGACAACTCTCCTTCCAAATAACAATTTAAAAAGTAAACCATTATATGTTAAAGTACGGCCTTCAACACGGAGCCTTGGCTCACACCGAACAACAAGCTATAAAGGGCCCCAACATTACTAGTGTAAAACCATTCAAACGGGAAAACCAACGGTCTAATCTTCTTCTTCTTCTTCTTCTTCTTCTTCGGAAGTCCACCCTATTTGCAGGGTCACCGCATTAAAAATATCCTAGTTTTAGGTTAATTTTTGAAAAATGCGTAGTTATTTATAAAATAAATAAATTAAAATTGTTAGGTTTTAATAAGTACTTAGTTTTAGTAAAACAAAATAATAAGGATAAAAGGTAAAAACTTGTATTTACACTGTACATAGCATACTGTCACAAGATTAAAACACTATTTACATTTTAAAATTTAAAAAATGGATAAAACCTAAAGTTAATAAGAATATAGGAGTCCACTTATTAAAAGATAAAAATATGTTTATGGTTCATCTATGGCAGTGATGATAAAAAGTTTATCAAACGAGGTTCCTCATTATATGTTTATATAAAATCTAAAAAAAACATTAATTCATGTTGTAGATTTATTTTAACATGTATTATAATTTTGTTATACTTATAACGTTGAGGCTCATATTAGATTTAAAATTTAACATTAACATTATCGTCTAGCAACAGATTTAATTCTCTGTTTATTGAATTTTAATATGGTTGGAATGGAACAATCATATATGTCATTAATAATCATGCCGATAAGTTAATATTTATACCCATTCTCATGACCGATACTAGCTAAATTTTAGATGATGTGATGTTCATCAGTAGGGAGTCGAGTACTATTGTTCATTATCCTTCACTGAATTCCAGAACTCTTACAGTTAATTTGCAGAGTGTAATTGTTATGTATATTTCACAATAATTCAGCTCTCTTGGTGTGTAATGCAAATACCCAGTCTTTGCAGATTCTTTCTATATCTCCTAATTGAGCTTTTGGTATCCGAAGGTTAGTGGAACTGTCAATTAACAATTGGAGTAGATCGTCATCAGATTTAATGATGTTATTGTAGTTGATTTTTCTATCATCAAATTTTTGAGTCTAATATGGTGAATTTTCCTGACTGAGTTAAGGCTTTTGCAGTTCATAAGAAAATGTTTATAGTCTTCTGTTTCTTCTGTACACAGTTTGCACTGTGGAGATTTTGTTGAATCAAAGCGGTTGTTTATACTTTGAGTTTTATACGTTCCAGTGAGTATTCTGGATTTAATTATGCCTTTAGCAACATCTCTCTTGTTGTCTCTGACACTGCTCCAACACTTATTAGGATTTCGGAAATTCCATTTGCTTATTTCCATATGATTTAATGATGATTTTGTTTTAGCTATCTCATACCATTTTGTTTTCCATGTTGAGTCTATCATATCATGGGTCAATCTTTTCCAGTTTTTGTTTGGATTTAAGACTATCTCATGCGCAGAGGGCAATCCATATGCCTTGAGAATATGATCCACTTTGATATACCAGCTGTTGGAGTTATCATCTTTTGTTGCTAATTGTCTGATTCCTATTTTGCATTCAATGGAAATTGTATCTTTTGAAATTCTAAGGAATAGAGAAATCATTGCCTTGTGGATGAGTTGTTCAATGGCTTCCGTTCCAAGTAAAATATATATTGCAGCATCTGCAGTTCTTTGTGGCAGAGATAGCAGATGTTTAAATGTCTTTTTTCTGAAAATTCTCTAATTTCAAATTATCAGCCTTATTAAAATTCAAAATTTCAAAACCATATAGCATTCTTGGTATGACAAATGTTCTCCACAGTTTATATGAAATCAACGGATTTACTCCATTTATTCCATGCAAGCCTGCTCCCATGAGAGAATACATGGTAGCTCTAGCGGTGGATACTCTGTTGACTACATTTGGGGAATTTCGGTCTTGTCTTTCAATACCCAGATGTTTTATGGTTTGTTTTTCGCTGATTTTCTCGTTGAAAATTTCAAGGTTAAATTCTTTGCTCTTTTTGTTGATCAGTAAAATTTCCGTCTTTTTACTATTGATTTTTACTCTATCATTCTTTGTACAGCTTTCAATTATACGGAGTTGAGTTGAAGCATCCTGTCCAGAAGTTGCACATAGCATAATATCGTCTGCACATGTTGGACAACCTAAGTAATTGGTTCCGATCTTAAATCCAATATTTGTAGCTTCAAGTGTATCTAGGATATTCTTGTTGTATGATTTATAAAAGTTGGCAGATAAAATACCTCCCTGCTTCACTCCTTGCTCGTTTGTGAAAGCCTGCGAGATACATCCTTCAGATTTTACTTGGGTTGATGTATTATTATACAACTCTCTGATCAGTAACCAGGTAGGGCCTGTAATTCCTTGGTGATAAAGTTTCCAGAAAAGATGTATGTGATCTACCACATCAAACGCTTTTTCTGCATCCAGAGTAATTAAAATTAGTTTTTCATTATTATCCTTTGCTTCATTTATTGCCTCGGTGATCAAAAGAGCAATGTTAATCTATATAAACAAAACGAGAAACGAGAAACACGTATATATTACATAAACAAACTACTGTACATCAGATTCCTGACTTAAGACAGGTGCAAACATTTGCAGCGGGATTAAACGTTTGAATGGATCCAAACCTTCTCCCTTTTTCTGAAACAATAGCATAACATCACAACATCGAAAAACATACGATAAAATATCAATTGGCAGACTTAACTCAATCAAAAAACGTATGATTACACAATGAATGAATAAATTTGATCTGCGATATCTGAATACAAATGCACAGTAAATTAAATATTAGAGACAAACATTCATGACCAAAAAGCTAACAAACAAATTCAAACACACTGAGAAATATTTAACCAATCAATGTTCACTTTAGAAAAAAAACGTTTTTTTATAATCTTGAAGTTGATACAAATGTTGTGTAAGAATAAGTGAAAAATTGAAGATATTACAAATAATTAAAGCTGCAGTTCAGACAAGATCCATATAAATAAAAAAAATAACAAAAAAGCATTATAAACAGTATCAACAGGTCGAATTAACAAGAAAATACAATTTGAGAGTACTCGCAGTTACTGACAGCTAGTTAAAAGCCAAAACCAATTAATAGTAAAAAATCATGCATCAGAGACTAAAATCGACTAAAACACATCACAGGGATTAAGTATTTTAACGTCATTAATAGTCAAAGAAGACATGATTTGTGCAATGCTAAAAAATAAATGTATCGACAGGTAGTAGTATAGTGAAGAGCGACTTCTATAGAAATAAAAGTTAACGTGTATGTGTCTCTTTACATCTTGCCTCAAAAGATAATGAAATTTAGTTATGTTTTAATTTGCTAATGACAAAATCAATATTAGTGCCAATGTGAACTATATTCAGAGATCTAATTACAATATTGGTACAATAACCCTTACTTATAAGTTTGTTTAAAGGTTCGATGAGTTTACAAGGATCACATAGTGATTTCCTCGCTTAAAGTACAATATTACCATAAAATTTAGGATGTGAAATACCATTTTCAATAAGCTTTCTACAGGTATAGCCAAATTTACTTATCAAATCTTTGTATCTATGAAAGAATTTAGTAAAAGTTTTAAGTAATTTATGGTATCGAAATCCCTGACACAACAATTTACCAGTGATGCATTGATTACGTTCGTTAAAATCTATGACATCAGAACAAACACGGGCAAACCGAACGAGTTGCGATATATAAACACCGTATGATGGAGCCAACGGCACATCACCGTCTAAAAAAGGAAAATTAACAATAGGAAATGAAAAATCGTCTCTTTTGTCGTAAATTTTAGTGTGAAGTTTCCCGTTTGAAATTGAAATGTCTAAATCTAGAAAAGGACAACTGCTGCTGTTTATGTTAGATTTAGTTAAAGTAAGTTCGTTTGGGTAAATTTCTGAAGTATATTTAGAGAACTCTGGATTATTCAACGAAAAAATATCATCCAGATAACGGTAGGTATTTTTGAATGTATGAAACTAAATGTAACAATGATGGGTCTTTACTGAGTTTGGTCATAAACTGAGATTCATAGCAATATAGAAATAAATCTGCTATTAAAGGGGCACAGTTGGTGCCCATAGGAATACCTACTACCTGACGATACACTTTATCGCCGAAACGTACATAAATGTTTTCAAGCAGAAAGTTTTAAGCTTCAATCATATCCTCACATTTCCAGTAAGTGTATCTAGCATACTTTCCCTTTTCGTTACAGAAAAAGGCCTTAAACGAGTTACAGCAAATAAAATTACAATGAGATTTTTGAAAAGACCATTTTATCAAATACAAAAACTTTTTCTTTATAAGATTATGTGGAAGTGTAGTGTACAGAGTAGAAAAATCATAACTGTCAACAGAATTGTAAGGACCATTGAAAGCATGTATTTTTTCTAAAACCTCTAAAGAATTTTAAACACTCCAAAAATAATTAATACCATTATTTTCATAAGCTTTATTACAAAAGTTAATAACCAGTTCTTTGATATTAGTAAGGGAGGTGGTTAGAAGCACTGATAGATTAGGAGTAGAACACTTACTCGAAGCGGAGATGAAACGGAATTTAAATGTTTTTTGTGTAATTTCGGTAACCAGTACATGGTAGGGACTTTCAAATGTTCGGAAGATGCTTTAAGCTGGGCAGTGGCAGTGGTATGCTTGTTAACGATTTGACTCTCTGTGGTGCGCACTGACCTGAATGTAGAGGAATTGATAATTTCGTTTTGAAGAACTTTCGTGTAGTATATGCGTCACACCACCACTACATTATTTGCTGCCTTGTCTGCCGGTACGAACACAAACCGCTCTGCGAGTACCTTGTGTTTGTTTTTTTATTCTAGAAATGGGTATATCATGGTTCCTATTATTAATTTCAGAACATGTTCTAGTAATCGCCCAAAATTTCATCATTTTATATGGGAATTGGTAATATATTCAATCAGCTTTTGACAAGATATATAACTTTAACATATCATACTTTGGGAAAACTTATTCACAGAACATAACATATCATACTTTGGGATAAACTCATCCACAGAACATAACATATCATACTTAGGGACAAACTCATTGACAGAACCTAACATATACTTTGGGATAAACTCATTCACAGAACCTAGCATATCATACTTTGGGATAAACTCATTCACAGAACCAGGCATATCATACTTAGGGACAAACTCATTCACAGAACCTGTCATATCATACTTAGGGACAAACTCATTCACAGAACCTGGCATATCATACTTAGGGACAAACTCATTCACAGAACCTGGCATATCATACTTAGGGACAAACTCATTCATTGAGCCTAGCATATCATACTTAGGGACAAACTCATTCACAGAACCTGGCATATCATACTTAGGGACAAACTCATTCACAGAACCTGGCATATCATACTTCCGGACAAACTCATTCATTGAACCTAGCATATCATACTTAGGGACAAACTCATTCACAGAACCTGGCATATCATACTTAGGGACAAACTCATTCACATAACCTGGCATATCATACTTAGGGACAAACTCATTCATTGAACCTAGCATATCATACTTAGGGACAAACTCATTCACAGAACCTGGCATATCATACTTAGGGACAAACTCATTCACAGAACCTAGCATATCATACTTTGGGACAAACTCATTCACAGAACCTGGCATATCATACTGAGGGGCAAACTCATTCACAGAACCTGGCATATCATACTTAGGGACAAACTCATTCACAGAACCTGGCATATCATACTTAGGGACAAACTCATTCATTGAACCTAGCATATCATACTTAGGGACAAACTCATTCACAGAACCTGGCATATCATACTTAGGGACAAACTCATTCACAGAACCTGGCATATCATACTTTGGGACAAACTCATTCATTGAACCTAGCATATCATACTTAGGGACAAACTCATTCACAGAACCTGGCATATCATACTGAGGGGCAAACTCATTCACAGAACCTGGCATATCATACTTAGGGACAAACTCATTCACAGAACCTGGCATATCATACTTAGGGACAAACTCATTCATTGAACCTAGCATATCATACTTAGGGACAAACTCATTCACAGAACCTGGCATATCATACTTAGGGACAAACTCATTCACAGAACCTGGCATATCATACTTTGGGACAAACTCATTCATTGAACCTAGCATATCATACTTAGGGACAAACTCATTCACAGAACCTGGCATATCATACTTAGGGACAAACTCATTCACAGAACCTGGCATATCATACTTAGGGACAAACTCATTCATTGAACCTAGCATATCATACTTGTCTGCCGGTACGAACACAAACCGCTCTGCGAGTACCTTGTGTTTGTTTTTTTATTCTAGAAATGGGTATATCATGGTTCCTATTATTAATTTCAGAACATGTTCTAGTAATCGCCCAAAATTTCATCATTTTATATGGGAATTGGTAATATATTCAATCAGCTTTTGACAAGATATATAACTTTAACATATCATACTTTGGGAAAACTTATTCACAGAACATAACATATCATACTTTGGGATAAACTCATCCACAGAACATAACATATCATACTTAGGGACAAACTCATTGACAGAACCTAACATATACTTTGGGATAAACTCATTCACAGAACCTAGCATATCATACTTTGGGATAAACTCATTCACAGAACCAGGCATATCATACTTAGGGACAAACTCATTCACAGAACCTGTCATATCATACTTAGGGACAAACTCATTCACAGAACCTGGCATATCATACTTAGGGACAAACTCATTCACAGAACCTGGCATATCATACTTAGGGACAAACTCATTCATTGAACCTAGCATATCATACTTAGGGACAAACTCATTCACAGAACCTGGCATATCATACTTAGGGACAAACTCATTCACAGAACCTGGCATATCATACTTCCGGACAAACTCATTCATTGAACCTAGCATATCATACTTAGGGACAAACTCATTCACAGAACCTGGCATATCATACTTAGGGACAAACTCATTCACATAACCTGGCATATCATACTTAGGGACAAACTCATTCATTGAACCTAGCATATCATACTTAGGGACAAACTCATTCACAGAACCTGGCATATCATACTTAGGGACAAACTCATTCACAGAACCTAGCATATCATACTTTGGGACAAACTCATTCACAGAACCTGGCATATCATACTGAGGGGCAAACTCATTCACAGAACCTGGCATATCATACTTAGGGACAAACTCATTCACAGAACCTGGCATATCATACTTAGGGACAAACTCATTCATTGAACCTAGCATATCATACTTAGGGACAAACTCATTCACAGAACCTGGCATATCATACTTAGGGACAAACTCATTCACAGAACCTGGCATATCATACTTTGGGACAAACTCATTCATTGAACCTAGCATATCATACTTAGGGACAAACTCATTCACAGAACCTGGCATATCATACTGAGGGGCAAACTCATTCACAGAACCTGGCATATCATACTTAGGGACAAACTCATTCACAGAACCTGGCATATCATACTTAGGGACAAACTCATTCATTGAACCTAGCATATCATACTTAGGGACAAACTCATTCACAGAACCTGGCATATCATACTTAGGGACAAACTCATTCACAGAACCTGGCATATCATACTTTGGGACAAACTCATTCATTGAACCTAGCATATCATACTTAGGGACAAACTCATTCACAGAACCTGGCATATCATACTTAGGGACAAACTCATTCACAGAACCTGGCATATCATACTTAGGGACAAACTCATTCATTGAACCTAGCATATCATACTTGTCTGCCGGTACGAACACAAACCGCTCTGCGAGTACCTTGTGTTTGTTTTTTTATTCTAGAAATGGGTATATCATGGTTCCTATTATTAATTTCAGAACATGTTCTAGTAATCGCCCAAAATTTCATCATTTTATATGGGAATTGGTAATATATTCAATCAGCTTTTGACAAGATATATAACTTTAACATATCATACTTTGGGAAAACTTATTCACAGAACATAACATATCATACTTTGGGATAAACTCATCCACAGAACATAACATATCATACTTAGGGACAAACTCATTGACAGAACCTAACATATACTTTGGGATAAACTCATTCACAGAACCTAGCATATCATACTTTGGGATAAACTCATTCACAGAACCAGGCATATCATACTTAGGGACAAACTCATTCACAGAACCTGTCATATCATACTTAGGGACAAACTCATTCACAGAACCTGGCATATCATACTTAGGGACAAACTCATTCACAGAACCTGGCATATCATACTTAGGGACAAACTCATTCATTGAACCTAGCATATCATACTTAGGGACAAACTCATTCACAGAACCTGGCATATCATACTTAGGGACAAACTCATTCACAGAACCTGGCATATCATACTTTGGGACAAACTCATTCATTGAACCTAGCATATCATACTTAGGGACAAACTCATTCACAGAACCTGGCATATCATACTTAGGGACAAACTCATTCACATAACCTGGCATATCATACTTAGGGACAAACTCATTCATTGAACCTAGCATATCATACTTAGGGACAAACTCATTCACAGAACCTGGCATATCATACTTAGGGACAAACTCATTCACAGAACCTGGCATATCATACTTAGGGACAAACTCATTCACAGAACCTGGCATATCATACTTTGGGACAAACTCATTCATTGAACCTAGCATATCATACTTAGGGACAAACTCATTCACAGAACCTGGCATATCATACTTAGGGACAAACTCATTCACAGAACCTGGCATATCATACTTTGGGACAAACTCATTCATTGAACCTAGCATATCATACTTAGGGACAAACTCATTCACAGAACCTGGCATATCATACTTAGGGACAAACTCATTCACATAACCTGGCATATCATACTTAGGGACAAACTCATTCATTGAACCTAGCATATCATACTTAGGGACAAACTCATTCACAGAACCTGGCATATCATACTTAGGGACAAACTCATTCACAGAACCTAGCATATCATACTTTGGGACAAACTCATTCACAGAACCTGGCATATCATACTGAGGGGCAAACTCATTCACAGAACCTGGCATATCATACTTAGGGACAAACTCATTCACAGAACCTGGCATATCATACTTAGGGACAAACTCATTCATTGAACCTAGCATATCATACTTAGGGACAAACTCATTCACAGAACCTGGCATATCATACTTAGGGACAAACTCATTCACAGAACCTGGCATATCATACTTTGGGACAAACTCATTCATTGAACCTAGCATATCATACTTAGGGACAAACTCATTCACAGAACCTGGCATATCATACTTAGGGACAAACTCATTCACAGAACCTGGCATATCATACTTAGGGACAAACTCATTCATTGAACCTAGCATATCATACTTAGGGACAAACTCATTCATTGAACCTAGCATATCATACTTAGGGACAAACTCATTCATTGAACCTAGCATATCATACTTAGGGACAAACTCATTCATTGAACCTAGCATATCATACTTAGGGACAAACTCATTCATTGAACCTAGCATATCATACTTAGGGACAAACTCATTCATTGAACCTAGCATATCATACTTAGGGACAAACTCATTCACAGAACCTTGCATATCATACTTTGGGATAAACTCATTCATTGAACCTAGCATATCATACTTTGGGATAAACTCATTCACAGAACCTTGCATATCATACTTTGGGACAAACTCATTCACAGAACCTAGCATATCATACTTAGGGACAAACTCATTCATTGAACCTAGCATATCATACTTAGGGACAAACTCATTCATTGAACCTGGCATATCATACTTAGGGACAAACTCATTCATTGAACCTAACATATCATACTTAGGGACAAACTAATTCATTGAACCTAGCATATCATACTTAGGGACAAACTCATTCATTGAACCTAGCATATCATACTTAGGGACAAACTCATTCAAAGAACCTTGCATATCATACTTTGGGATAAACTCATTCATTGAACCTAGCATATCATACTTTGGGATAAACTCATTCACAGAACCTTGCATATCATACTTTGGGACAAACTCATTCACAGAACCTGGCATATCATACTTTGGGACAAACTCATTCACAGAACCTAGCATATCATACTTTGGGACAAACTCATTCATTGAACCTAGCATATCATACTTTGGGACAAACTCATTCACAGAACCTAGCATATCATACTTTGGGACAAACTCATTCACAGAACCTAGCATATCATACTTTGGGACAAACTCATTCACAGAACCTAGCGTATCATACTTTGGGACAAACTCATTCACAGAACCTAGCATATCATACTTTGGGACAAACTCATTCACAGAACCTGGCATATCATACTTTGGGACAAACTCATTCACAGAACCTTGCATATCATACTTTGGGATAAACTCATTCATTGAACCTAGCATATCATACTTTGGGATAAACTCATTCACAGAACCTTGCATATCATACTTTGGGACAAACTCATTCACAGAACCTGGCATATCATACTTTGGGACAAACTCATTCACAGAACCTAGCATATCATACTTTGGGACAAACTCATTCATTGAACCTAGCATATCATACTTTGGGACAAACTCATTCACAGAACCTAGCATATCATACTTTGGGACAAACTCATTCACAGAACCTAGCATATCATACTTTGGGACAAACTCATTCACAGAACCTAGCGTATCATACTTTGTGACAAACTCATTCACAGAACCTAGCATATCATACTTTGGGACAAACTCATTCACAGAACCTGGCATATCATACTTTGGGACAAACTCATTAACAGAACCTGGCATATCATACTTTGGGATAAACTCATTCACATAACCTAGCATATCATACTTTGGGACAAACTCATTCATTGAACCTAGCATATCATACTTTGGGACAAACTCATTCACAGAACCTAGCATATCATACTTTGGGACAAACTCATTCACAGAACCTGGCATATCATACTTTGGGATAAACTCATTCACAGAACCTAGCATATCATACTTTGGGACAAACACATTCATTGAACCTAGCATATCATACTTTGGGACAAACTCATTCACAGAACCTGGCATATCATAATTTGGGACAAACTCATTCACAGAACCTAGCATATCATACTTAGGGACAAACTCATTCACAGAACCTAGCATATCATACTTTGGGACAAACTTATTCATAGAACCTGGCATATCATACTTTGGGATAAATTCATTCATTGAACCTAGCATATAATACTTTGGGACAAACTCATTCACAGAACCTGGGATAAACTCATTCACAGAACCTGGGATAAACTCATTGACAGAAACATCTTTCCTACCATTTAAAATAAATATCCATAGATATGTTGAGATGACAAAAAATAAGTTGGCTTAGAGGTGAGTGATAGTTCCGCAATTTTGTAATTTGTCTGACGAGTTAGTAAACAAATCATCAATCTATGAAATAAAATATTTGTTGAAGATCTATTATTGATCGGAATTCCAAATTATGTTAATTACCACATGGTAAAAAATAAATTATTTAAAGCCCAATAAGGCGCAAAGGCGCAAGCCAGGGCCGACCGTGCAAGGGCTGTATAGGTAGCCTGGGGTCCTGGCTAATCTTGTCAGTATACGACGCGCAGCTAGATTGGGCCGGATCCCAGGCTACTGTATAGGCAGTCAATGTCGTTACAAACTTCCATTTGTTTGTTGATTATTGATCGTCCTGAACATGCTAGAAATATTTGCCACTGTACACTTAACAAACAAAATAAATCTATTATTGGAGCTAGAAAACAAATCTAAGTTGTCAACTAGGTATTTTTTGTGCTAATGCGGCATAGAGCAACCAACAATCAATCAATCAATCAACTATAGGCATTATTTAAGATACACCAACGTATGTAGACAGCATTTCTTTCATGGTAACTGATGCAGATAGAGAAAGGTACTAGAAGCAACATCCCGGTAATATCCATCCAATGGAGATTATCGGTCAACTTCAAAATTGTGGTATCTCTGGAATCTGATTGAAAACGTATTTCAATCTTCAGAAAAAAGACAGGCTACATCTGTGCTTTTTATGCCCTACCTACGATAGTAGAAGGGCATTATGTTTTCTGGTCTGTGCGTCCGTTTGTCCCGCCTCAGGTTAAAGTTTTTGGTCACGGTAGCTTTTTATGAAGTTGAAGTCCAATCGACTTCAAACTTGGTACACATGTTCCCTGTGATATGATCTTTCTAATTTTAATGTCAAATTAGACATTTTACTCCAATTTCACGGTCCAATGAACATAGAAAATGATAGTGCGAGTGGGGCATTCGTGTACTGAGGACACATTCTTGTTTTCTTTCATTTTTTTTTTACATAAATAAGGCCGTTAGTTTTCTCGTTTGAATTGTTTCACATGGTCTTATCGGGGCCTTTTATAGCTGACTATGCGATATGGGCTTTGCTCATTATTGATTGCCGTACGGTGACATATACCGAGTTGTTAATGTCTGTGTCATTTTGGTCTTTTGTGGATAGTTGTCTTATTGGCAATTAAACCACATCTTCTTTTTTTATATTAATAAGATCAACAATTTAAAGCAAAAACATCGCCCATAGAATAATGCTTGTGACACGAACGCAATATGCAAGCAGACAAGAATTTTCAGTCTTTGAATTACGAAATTTGAGTCTACTTTCACCAACGAAGATGAAGATGATGGTAGGCTAAAAAACGTCCAGCGGCAAGTTGATATGCATATTCAGGACGAAAACATGTTAATGTTTACCCTGATTTGTACTAAACTGATACGCTAAGAAGATAGTTAATTAACGACTCCGCCTCATCACTTTTCATATATGGAGCTTTCTTCGACAAGAGTCGCAGGCGCGGCAAAAGTCATATGAATGTGAAAGTAAATAAACTGACGAAGGGCACCAATTGATGTAAGCGACTCACATTTGCGTTGTGGAAGACTCATGAATGCGGATGAATATAATTATACATACATACAATAATTCCAGCCATCACCGTCCAATTCTTTCAGCATGACATGACGTGCTCTCGTAGAGTACATATGAAGAATATAGCATCTGGATAATGCGGGTTAAATTGCATTTATAAACAATTATCATAATACTACTTGGCTTTCTGTAATAATTAGTAATAATGTTTATTTGAAGAAACAACGATACATTGGTCGGCAAACACATTGGATATTATTTTGACCACGAGTGCACACGCTGAAAAAGCGAAGATGGCCTCCCTCGCCCATCATAATTAAATCCATACTACTCACTGAATATATCCGACTATTGCTTATAATATATGAGGGTCAAAATGGGGGGGGGGGGGGGGGGGCGTGTGTGTTATTCTGTAATCATTTAATGTTCACTCCTTTTTTTCTCTAATCTTCAAAAAGTTAGACCACGCATTTCTCTTATCTCCATTTTTTTTGCCCGTTATTCTCTAATCTTCATATTTAAGGGCATTATTCTTTAATTATTTACCCCCATCCAAACCCTAACATCATATAGTGATGGCCGTCTGTTGGTTTTTCCTCTTTGTTCGGGTTGTTGTCTCCGGCATATTCCAGTCTCTAAACCAGCATTGACGAATAAACCATATAAATAAGGCCAAGTTTACACGAGCCCTGTCATACATGATTACCATCCGATCATTTCATACACTCCAAATAACAAATACACATTTGTTTTAGGGGCCAGCTGAAGCCCGCCTCTGGGATTTTCTCAATTTGTTGAAGGCGATTGGTGACCTTGAGCTGTTTGACACATACCCCATTTCTTTTCTGACTTCAGTTGACTCATTATACTAGTCATAGACCCATTGTTGCCAGTGTCTTAGACATGACCACGAAAACTCAACTTTTCAAATGCATGAACCATAAAAATAAGGTCAAGGTCAAAATTCAGAATAACTCCGTAAACAAAAAGTAACTTGGAGTTTACTCTTAAAAGATCTTAAAACTGTACATTCTCTTGTGTTGTGATTTATGTATTTATACCCCAACACATCCGGTCTATGTTTTTTGTATTCTTTCTATCGATCTAGTCAAACCCTTTCAACTGGCTTTCATTGTTTGTTCGTATATGTTACCCCGAGTTCTCTTGGGTTGTGATTTATGTATTTATACCAATGGTTGTTGTTGGTTCTGATTCATCGGGAATTATTTTGATATAAGTTAGGCCGATAGTTTTCTTGTTGTTTCAATTTTTTAATGTCGGGCCTTTTATAGTCTGACTATAAGGTATGGGGTTTTGTCATGGTTGAAGACCACAGAGTCGCCTCTTTTTTTTTGTAATTTTATCACATCTTATTTCTATCAAGCTTATAGTAATCGTTACATACTGCAGGCATATGTAATGTTTGTACAAGTAACCGGACGACTAGCGACGCAAAGCAATGAGACCAGCCCAATAGGCCCTTTTCAGCTAAAATATTTCCGATACATTGTAAAATATTTTTCTCTCTCATTTAAATGCATAGGAATGCCATTATTACAGGTTCGAAGTATAAGATATATATATATGGTTGAGAAATAAGATGACATTTCCCATTGATTAAATCCACCGTGTATCATCAGTACAGCGGATATAGGTACCAACCAAGCGGGCATGATCTATTTTGACCTTACACGGTAACGAAAATCTGAGTGATGCTTTATCAATATTCAATGTACATTTCTCAACTTTTGAAAATCCTGCTCCCAAATAATTTTCGCATCGATTTTTTTTCTATTTATAAAACAACTTTGATATTCTAATAGGAGCACTTAACTTGTACATGCGCAAATAGTTGTGAATGTCAACACAAACTTTCAATTTCGATACAGTTTTTGAAATATTTACATGTTTAATCTGAAAGAAAGGTAATACAGGGCAAAAGTAATAGTTACCAATCATAATTCTACCTGTGATGCTCATTCCTTGAAACATTTTGGGTAAAAACTAATACACGAGTATGCAAATAAAGGTTTTGTGTACGATGTAAAGCAACATAACTATGCACCGTACAGAAGAATTATTGTGGTCAGCTAAACACCGTACACAGCGCTTCTTTTGGAATAAAATATCGAAAAATAACACATTATCTACAACATTTATGATATCGGATATGTTCCTTACGTCGTTACTACAATCCCCTTCCATTTCATGAATTTGACCTACTGAATTAGACTATTTACCGGATTTGTAATCACATAAGCAACACGACGGGTGCCGCATGTGGAGCAGGATCTGCTCATCCTTCCGGAGCACCTGAAATCACCCCTAGTTTTTGGTGGGGTTCGTGTTGTTTATTCTTTAGTTTTCTATGTTGTGTCATGTGTGCTGTTGTTTTTCTGTTTGTCTTTTTCATTTTTAGCCATGGCGTTGTCAGTTTGTTTTAGATTTACGAGTTTGACTGTCCCTTTGGTATCTTTCGTCCCTCTTTTAATGAAATTCTGTCGTGTGGTTTGAGAGGAGTTGAGATGACAAACTGTTGCAGAATTACATTGAAGCAAATAAGTTCAAAGGGGCGTAACTCCTAGAAAAAAATGAATCATAATTTCCTGTCGATATGCACATCTACGTAGTATGTCCTTATTATCTACAAAGTTTCGTGAAATTCTGTTGTGTGGTTTGAGAGGAGTTGCGATGACAAAATGTTGCAGTAGTACATAAAAGTAAATAAGTTCAAAGGGGCGTAACTCCTAGAAAAAAAATTGAATCGCAATTTCCCGTCGATATGCACAACTACATAGTATGTCCTTATTATTTGAAAAGGTTTCGTGATATTCTGTTGTGTGGTTTGAGAGGAGTTGCGATGACAAACTGTTGCAGTAGTACATTAAAGTAAATAAGTTCAAAGGGGCGTAACTCCTAGAAAAAAAATTGAATCGCAATTTCCCGTCGATATGCACAACTACATAGTATGTCCTTATTATCTGAAAAGATTCCGTGAAATTCTGCTGTGTGGTTTGAGAGGAGTTGCGATGACAAGAAACAGGACTGACGGACGGACGGTCGGGTCAAAAACATTATACCCTCTGCAACCCGTTGCGTGAGGTATAATAAATATAGAATTATACCGGATGAGTCGAGCCCCAACTTCTTTGACAAGTATTTGCACATGTTTTTAGTAATCGTTCTTGTTTTTAGAAAATAATGAGACATGTCTAAACAGCAACCTCCGACCAAATCATTTCTTAAAACAACAAGTATGTTAAGATTGAAGTACACATTGATATTATGTGAACAAAACGAAGATGTTCGATAACGAATAGAGGTCAAAATCTCCCACGCCCGCTTGGTTAGTACCTATATACGATGTACGATGATACACGGTGAAATCACAAGTATCTAAAACTAATCAGATTAAGATTCTTCACACACGCCATTTAAACCAGCAAATGCATCAAATGTTTGCCACTGGACATTGAGCAAACAAAAATCAATCAATTGTCTTGCTCCACAAAAAAAAAATACATGATGTGGCGTGTATTTGTGATATTCCACATGTATGAATACGCTGCGGTACTGGATGTTTAAGATGCTCAAAATCTAAATCTAGTACCACAAAAGGACTTAGTAATACGTTAACTGGTTATTCACTTTTTAATCTTTGTACTCTTTTATTTTCGTCCAGGGATACTTGATATACGTCAAGATTTAGATATGCACCCACTACTGCATGAACGGATAATCTTAATTATATAAACAATGTGTTTAATACAAAAATATTTTAATTTGCCAATATCATTAAATATTCATGGCCTCTAATGCTGGTAATCCATTAATTGGTAACGTTCCCGTTATTTATTTTGATTAAGAAATTAAAATAAATATCAACTTCAAAAATAAATATACGCGTGTTGTATTGATATATCAATGACTGCAAAATGAGGCCACTAAATTGTGATTTTCTATCAGTGGATTTAGAAAGAGAATCCCAGGAGAGACAAGAAGAAAGAATGTTCAACTCAGCAGACAAAAGACGTAGAGCCGGAAATACCTACAGGTTTGTGGGGTCACTTAAGTACAAATATGATAATTGTATATATCGTCATTCCATCGCTCTTTGGACTGATCAATTTTAATCACTCGGATGCTCGTTCAATGCTGCCCCAAGCTTATCACTATGCACATAAGGTCCATCCATGTATTGTTAATTGATTAGCCAAACGAAGTAGCGCGTCTAGACTTTCAAAGTCAGAATAAACTAAATGATAAACCAAGAACTAAAGGGATAGGATTTGTTAACATTCCGAACTCTGACAGGTCAATCATTCAATATGACGATTGTTATGGAAGAGAACCACTATGTTCATTTCAGTTTCAAAGTGTTTGCTAATGGTTCGCGCAAATCAAAATTATCTCCGTTTGATACTGGTGGTGGAGGACCTTCCAGCATTTGAAAAATAAATAATCTGGCTGAATCATAAACACATGGACATAAATGTTATGGACCAAGAATACCCATAATATCTTTTGAAGTAAATAAATATACGACCGCCTTAAAGTTGGAAATAATATTTCGATTACATAAAATCAAAGGAGTAGGTCCGGTAAGGGCCGATTTTGGCCTCAAATTTCAGGTTTAACGAAAGTTTTTGGACACTTTCAAAAACACTTAAATGTCGCGTACGGTGTTGGTGATAATACGGGTTTTGCTTTCCAGTTCGCCTTTATTGCATTTGTTAGAAATTTTGGAATTGATAGACGTAACGCGCGATGTTCGTACCTCATTGGAAAATCGGTGTAGTTGACATAATGCAAGTCCAAAATATCTTATTTGGTGATATCATATTCATTGCTATTGTACGCATTTTGAACAAAAGTGTTTTTTTTTAAATAAAAAAGAAAAATATATGTTGAAATTATGTTTTATGCTGCATGCGACAAGCTTCAGTTTCGAAAAACGGCTATTTTTAGGCTGTCCCGCGTAACATATTTCATTTATTGTAACCACTAAACTGTAATTTTCTTCTAAACTATTTAATATTTTGAAAAACGTTTTTTTCCATTATTTAACAAAGAGGTTCCTTCATTTTTTATGCATTTTTTATGACGTTTTGATGACGTCATAGAAAAAATAAAGTGTTCCATACTACAAGGGCAAATCTGTCCCACGGGAGAAAATAAAATGGTATTCCAGATTTGAGAATCAAAAACATTTATCTAAAAGGAAAAAGGTTAGTATTTGTATTTACTACATCAAAGTTATTTTGCTTAATTTTATGAATTTAAAAACAAATATCCTGAAAAATGATATATGGTAATTTATGAGCGATTTTTCAAAGGCTTACAAGGTTGTCGCACCGCCATTTTTTGACGTAAAAACGAACTCAACTCAAATTTACGTCAATTGTTTGCTTATCAGAGCTCTTATAATGGTAGAATTTTATTATTTTTCAATATGTTGTTTTTCTTAATTTTTCAAAAATCTAAAGTACATCAATTTTCGATAAGTAGTTAAAACGCGTCGTCGATTTTGCGGAGTCTTACAAGAATGTCGCACATGCTTAAAACCAACGTTTCAGTCGAAGTTTTGGTTTGAACGTTACGAAATATTCGCGACGTTATGTTACGCTTACATGTACGAACATCGCGCGTAACGTCATAACTATATAAATGTATATATCAAAATGTGCGTAATTAAAAGCAGAAATGGAATATGCCTTCAAATCAATACTGTTATTCATTTTGTTACTCGAATGATCACTAATAACACTGATTTTGAGCGTGTAGACAAGTAACACCGCGACATATGATCAGCGTTGCTTTGAAGCTATTCTTGTAATTTTTTGAACTCATTAAAAAAAAATTGTACTCCTAGAAGGAGTAGTCTTTGGTGTTAATGGTGTATGTTTTATTTATGACGTCATCGTTAACTGGCCGCGTCTGACCAGGACGAAAAGTTCACTTTGTTTTGTGGTCAAGCCGAAAATCGAAAAAAAATATGGATAGGGGTGAAGTTAAGAGTGATTTTAAAAGGTCACTCAAATAAATTATTCCAAAAATGATATATCTTTTTATTCCGTATATAATAAGGGAAAAAAAATTAAAAAGTTTGTCACAACATTTCAAAAGATCGTGGAAGAATAAATGATTTTTTGAAATTTGTATTTCTGTCACAAAACCCAAATCTCGCATATTTTTTGGAGTTCTTCAAAATTCGAACGAAAGCTGCAGATCCAAACCACAATTTACATATCCATCCTTCCTGTGTCAAAATTATACAATAAATATACTACTTGCTATGTCTTCAGTTAGTAAGTATTGTTTAAATTATGTCCTAAATTGTTCATTTTATTAAATCCTTTGAAATGTCACACTCGCCGTTTTCTGACGTTTTGGCGTATTTGTTAAGTGTCTGATGAAAAGTAAAAGGCAGTTGCAGTCTTTTCTACGATATGAAATTTTATTCAAACGAGAATTTTTTTTTTAAGTGTATAAAAAAAAATTGTGTCGAAGTTTTAAGAGAAAATATTGAAAAACAAATAAACGCGATCTTTTTGTTTTTGTCTAGTCAAAATGTCACAAAACGCCGTTTTTTACATTTTTGTTACAAGTATGATAAGTCATATTATACAGTTTTGGAGGGAGGAAAATTTGAAATAATAATAGCACAAAAAATACTATATAACATTAAAATCTATTGTTCAGGGATTTTTTTGAACCCATTTTCGATCACATGTCGGAAGTATTAACGACACAGTCAGCGAGTACTTTTGTCTAGTCATAATGTCACACCATGCTTTTTTACTTGTTTTGACGTTACGTTCTGTAAAACTTGACATGTAGTGCCTAACGTCGAAAATTGCGTGTCATCCTTATTAACTTTTTTCCAATTTGATATAACGAATTATTAATTTGATATAACAATTTATCAAATTGTCAATTTGATATAACAGAGTATCAACTTGATATAACAATTTAGTATCAATTAGAGATAACAAATAGTCAATTTGATTTAACAAATTGTGAATTTCTCTACCAATAGTATGATTTAATTATAATAATGTAATTGTTTGAAACATTGCGTAACCCAAATTTGCGCATTTGTTTGTGTATTGATTCATTGTTTATCTGACGTCCAGCGACAAATATGTCATTGAATGTTTATTCAAAACTTTCTTAACAGGTTAAATGTTTCTGAAACCCTCTTCCTCCCCTTTTATCTATTATTTGAGGCAGTTTGCGGGACTAGTTTGAACGTTATTTGTATTCAGTACATGGGACCTGGTGTCTTCAGAACGAACGATTATAATAGAAAAAGGATCAATTTATATTGCACATTTTCAAATCAGAAAGAATGGATAGTGTGTTTCTAGGGACATAAGAACATGCAAGGATAAACAAATGCTGGCATGCTTCTTTATCAATTTCGACGGGCACATACAAGGATTAATAACTCATCATTAAGTTCATCCTTCCTATATATTTGTTTCAATATTTATTTTGTTTGCACACTTTTTATTAAAAACAAAGACCCATGCGCGAGATCTAGAAGAGAAAACCCATGCACAATCAGTGCAAAAGGGATCTGATATATCAAATTTTAAAAGTCCGTCTAGCCTGGAATTTATATTCCAGAGAACGTACGTAATGGGCTCTGTGTATATCCCCTGTACAAAATTTATTTCCCCACACAATACTGTTCATAAAGTTGCAGTAGGAACTGATTTTTCTCTTTATCTTGTCTATATAAAAAAGAAGATGTGATATGATTGCCAATGAGACAACTATCCACAAAAGACCAAAATTACAAAGACATTAACAACTATAGGTCACCGTACGGCCTTCACCAATGAGCAAAGCCATTACCGCATTGTCAGCTATAATAGATTGTTGTGCACATTCACCTATACATTGTATTTTTATATATGTTGTTTTTGCAATTTGATGATAGTATCAAGAAAAACGTAAATAGCTGAGTGGCAACTATAGAATTACTTTTATTTCCATGATGAACCAAAGTGAACATATAAATATACATACAACTTGATATTAAGCCAGCATAAATCAATGCTCGTGGTTTTAGTATTATTCAACTAGGAAAGTTTTCGCTATTAAAAATGGGCTTTCGACTATACAGCTGAACGGATTAATCCAGCGCTAAAATGTCTTAATGGGCTCTAATGTCTGCGCTAAAATGTCCCCTAGTAGTTTTTTGCTAAAATTATCTGCGCCCATCTGTTTTCTTGTTCATAGTTGAGATTAAATTTCCAATTGTTTATGAAATTGGCAAATTTGATTAAATTAATTTTATTGTGGTTAATTTTGAATTTGCTTTTAACTGTTGATTCTTTTGACATTTAATACAGGCGACGAAACAAACGATTCAACTTATAAAATCTTTATTCAGAAATTATCAAAAGCGGATAAAAGAATAAGCCCTTGACAACATTTACGAGTATGATGGTCTTGTGAAACCATGATAGTCCGTCTGAAGGGGGTGATAAATGACTGAACCGTGTTAAGAAAGAGCAATATCTCTTGCACATAAAAGTCACCCTTTTAGATTTTAAAAAGAGCAGGCTAAGGCTACAAGGAAGCACTCGCACCCTCAAAGTGGAAACGGATTAATTATAAATATCCTATTACAATCAAAAGAAAGAGAAAATATCTTTGCTCCAAGGGGATACTTATTCAAATGAATATTTTTTTTCCGTTTTAATTTCACTGTACTTAAAAAAATATGTGCCGCTTTTGCATTTCGGTTCTATACGTAGCAAGTCAAGCAAACCGCTCATATAAATTATGCTGTATGATTGAGCTGTACGAAATGAAAAACGTACGAAGTTAATTGAAGTTATTTATACAATGCATGAAAAATAACGTCAAACTAACGTTACCAAAACTAACACCAACACCGTACGCGACGTCTATTTCAATTGATTTGATTAGTTTATGTGGAAAATTTTAACTGATTTAGTCATTAAAAACGCTCCGATTCAAGCTTCTAGCTTACATATGAAAAATCTGTCAAATATATATGCCCAAAAACGTAATTTTTCAGATGTTTTTTGTCAAAAGTGGCCGCATCCGTGTTCATCCTCAACCTTTATATGTTTTGTATTATCATCAAATACAACTTCCATTTCAATATTATGAATGAACACGAATGCGGCCACTTTCATTTTGGACGGACACCATCTAAAAACTAACCAAAATGCTAAAATTTTGAAGATTTCAGTAATTTAGCACGACTTACTGTTAATGATGCTAGAACGCGATATTTGTGCATGATATTGTCAAAAACACTGAGCTCATATTTATGTAGCAGAAGCATTTTGCTCTCCCAAATATAGCTTAAGGATGTACTTTATAGGTGAGGTTGGGTGAAAATTAATAAATCAAGAATTTAAAATTGATACAATAAGCTGGTAGAGCATTCTTTAAGGATAAAAATAAGCTTAAAATATTGATAGGTCATGGACCTCCTTTTCGAGATATTTGAGATTGAAAATATTGCGGGAAAAGGCTGGCTCGGACATTTACCTTATGTTTGCATTTATATTATTTGGGTCCCATAACAAAAGAAAATTAAGAATCTTCTAAAATTTTGGTAAATGACCTTTCATGATCTACATTGTTTTTTTGTATTAAGTCTTATATGAAAAAATTTGTAAGGGTTCCGCAGAACCCAGTGTCTCGCCTACTTTTGCTGTAAATCGCAGGCGCAACAAAAATGAGGTAAAAATATTCCTCTTGATACTATCTTATGATTTTAAGAAGCTCCTGTCCAAGTTTGGTAAAAATCTAGGATAGTTAATGAATCTAATAAATGTTTTGAAAACTTTAACTGCCGACTGTAACTTGAAGAAAATCTAAGTCCATTTAAAAGTAAAAATACAGAAAAAATGGAGTTATCTTTTTACAAAATTTACTTCTGGATACTATCTTATGATCATAAATAAGCTTCTGTCCAAGTTTAATACAAACCCAGGATAGTTTAAGAAAGTTATTAAAATTTTAAAAACTTTAACCACAGAGTGAATGTAATGTTTGCCTACAGAAAAACTAAGTCCATTTATAAGTAAAATACGGAAAAAATGGAATTTTATTTTTTCAAAATTTACTTCTGGATACTATCATATGATCATAAACAAGCTTCTGTCCAAGTTTGGTAGATATCAAGTATAGTTTAAGAAAGTTATTAAAATTTCAAAAACTTTAACCACAGAGTGAATATTTGTGGACGCCGACGCCGACGGAAAGTAGGATCGCTTAGTCTCGCTTTTTCGACTAAAGTCGAAGGCTCGACAAAAATGAATGGGTGTTATGGGGCACAATATTTTACCTTCTTTTGTATGGAAAAAACACCAAGGAGTCAGAAAATTTAATACGAATTCCAAAACCTCACCCAAGTACATCCTTAAAGATTACATTTTCACAATTTTCTAAAACTGCTATATTTTGGGGCCAAAAAGGTGTCTTACTGAACCTACACATACTCATGTTTTTCTCTGGCTATTTATGACGTCTTTACACTAAATCTATTGGATGTGTATGGATTGATAAAATTGAGACTGGAAATGGGGAATGTGTCAAAGAGACAACAACCCGATAGTTTTGCCAATGAGACAACTATACACAAAATATCAAAATGACACAAACATTAACAACTATAGGTCACCATACGGCCTTCAACAATGAGTTTATTCTTATATGCATGATTTATTTATTAGTTGTTAGTGGCTTTGAACTAGCTGTCCGATAACTGCGAGTACTCTCATATCTGTTCATTGTGTCTTTTCTTTTGTCAGGATGTATAAGTACCCGGCCACTTCCACTTTTATTTTAGTACATCTGATGAGTTAAGCCTTTTTCAACTGATTTTTATAGTTCGTTCTTATGTTGTGCTGTTATACCACTGTCCCATGTTAGAGGGAGGGTTCGGATCCCGCTAACATGATTAACCCCCGCCACATTATTTATGTATGTGCCTGTCCCAAGTCAGGGGCCTGTATATTCAGTGGTTGTCGTTTGTTTATGTGTTACATATTTGTTTTTTTTCGTTCATTTTTTTTTAACATACACAAGGCCTTTAGTTTTCTCGTTTGAATTGATTTACATCGTCTTATCGGGGCCTTTTATATCGGACTATGCGGTATGGGCTTTGCACATTGTTGAAGGCCGTACGGTGACCTATAGTTGTTAGTGTGTGTCATTTTGTGTATAGTTGTCTCATTGGCAATCATACCACATCTTCTTTTTTATATCCTTTGTCATCCAGCGTATCCCACTTAAGAATGGTCGTCCGAAGTTTTCTTGAAAACATCTGTCTTTGCTATGTTTATGTGTATAATAAACTTACACCATTGTTATAACGTGCTCTTGGATACTAAAAAATACCAACTAGTACAAGTGATTGGCCTGCAAGAACACGCACCTGCACCTGTCTTTTACAAAGTGAGCTTCACCAATCCACATAGGTATATCGAAAACACGATTTCTATCAAGTTTTCTTTTATTTACATGTGCACTTTTTTTGTGTGGTAGTTCCTTGTCTTCCATCTTCGCTAGCAAAGGGTTACGATCCACTTCCCGCCTGGAAGTGTATCTTAATCATTGGATAGCAAAGATGCGCGTCTTCGTGAGTATAAGATTTCATTATGAACTGAAGATTTAGTTTTAGAATGACGAGATTGCTGTTAGCCAATTTTAAATAACGTATCGCAATGAAACATTCATGCAATGTACTGATTATTTGATGAATATAGTGCAGAAAGTAGTTTCTAAATGTGCCGTGTTACATACGTGGTTCAGTTTAGGTAATAGCCCGAGATACTATATAAAATGTCCCCCTTTTTTCGGTTTTCGAGTTAAATGATGATCGAATAGTTATTTTGATCTCGTAATGTGGTCACAAGACCACTCTATATCAATGGTAGTTATGAATATACCAGTAAAATCACGATCGAGAGGACGGCACTGTGTTATAGTTACGCTCTATCATAGAGGGGCATAATGATATACTCAGCTGACGAGCTGGACAGAGCATTGGTGTTTATTTACAGGTGTGTTTTGTTATGAAAGAACCAGAATGCTCTGGATGCCTCGTTTTTTGAAGTTCATATCAAGTTGTACTGTTTTGTATCAAACCCAGTTTTCAACCACGGTTTTGTTTTTAATGAAGTAAGTGTATCCACTCTATGTATTGAAAAGATACGAAATTCGAGTAGAAACAAACTTGCATTTGTTACTGCTTTCTAAAAAAAATCATTTATCCTTCTCTGAAACTTACAATGTCAATTCTAATTATGTTAGACTGTATAGATTTATTGCCATTTAGTAGATATATCAATAGATCTTTACATCAACATCTTATTCTGCATACAAAAATTAAGCAAGAAAATATTTCATAAAATATATCTACAACTTTAAAAGTTCTCCTTTAGTTTTGTGTCACAATGGCAATCTTCATAGTATGCAAACTACTTTTTCAATTTCATATGTTTCAAATACCTGCAATATTTTTAATTTATTGCTATGTAACTGACTTAGCATCCCACCTCCAACAGTTTTCATCCTATCGGACACGGAGTTTGATGTGCCATTTGTAATACCAATCTATTATAACTTCAGTTGTTCTGATGTCTTTTAACGCCATTTTCGGTTGTTGCCATGATATATGACCGTCACTTTTCGACTTTAGTTTTGATACTCCTGTTCGCTTGTTTTTTAGCTCGGGTAGTCTGAATTAAAATGCTGACGACATTTCGATGTTTGTTCCACTTCATCTCGGGGTTTTTAATTTCATCCTGTTGACAATAAATAAAATCGTTGTCTGAAATAAATATGACTTTTTGTCAAGCGTCGTATCATCTCCTTTAGTTTTTATTCAATCGTACTCCTCCATGAAGTCTGTATGTCCTTTTTTTTAGTTAATGACATACATGTATATATACATACGAGACTTTAGCTTTTTAAGGCATCCATGCTTAGTCTACAACTTGTCACCATTCCTTTTCACGCCAAGAATTTCATAAAGCTAGTGAAAGCAACGCTTTAAACAAAAAAAGTTGTCTATTAGTCAACTGGGTTGCAAAAATTGGTAGGGATGACACATATAAAGAGATTATGCTTTCGTGAGGCAAATTTGCGTGTAATGATCCTAGCATTGGCGGATCTAAATAGGGGGAGGGGCGGAACCCCCTTTTTTGGGCCGATCAATGCATTTGAATGGGGATATATAGCTGGACCCCCCTTTTTAAAATGGCTGGATCCGCCCCTGCCTAGTGAATGCAATTAATGAAAAAAAAAATACCAAACAGTGGCGGAACAAAAAGAAGGAGGACCTCCTTTTTTCTACGACCAATGCAATTAAATTGCGAGGTGTGGTTGGAACCCACCAAAAGTAATTAATAATCGTTGAAATATCAAGAAAGTCAAACACGCGTTACAAATAAAGTCAGATTTTCGTTTCAAGTTAGTATAAAGTAGATCCAAGTAGATTTGAGCCCAACCGAATAATCTTTTTTAATTCTTAAAGCACAAAATGTAAAGCATAGCCCCTTTTTACTCAGCACGGGATAATTGTTTCTTTTGAAGGATAAAATAAATAAACAATATTTTTTTATTGGTAAATATTTTTATTTGTTCATTTGCAAGATATACAAAAAAAATCCTTAACAATTACCTATTCGTAAGAGCGCTAACAAGCATCGCTCTATAACAAGTTCAGAAATTTTGACTTTTCTGTTGGCTTACTTAATTTCTCCTTCCAATTTCATTTCTCCTCCTTTGAGATATTTTAACGTTTAACCATTGTCTTTAAAGGTAATAACTTCAGCTGGTTATACATGTTTGCAATGTAGCTTAAATCAACTTACATGAGGAGCAATATTCCATCACATGCACTGTAATGATATATTGCCGAATTAGATCTCCTTCAGTTTCATGTTAAGCCACATATCAGTTTGGCAATTGTCGAGTTGCATGCTCGCCTCAATACGAGGTGTCGTAGCTACGATTGAAGACAATATGTTGTATGTATCCGACTATCCGTCATGCAAGCTAAAAGCTAGAGCCATCGGAAAAACTTGCGATAAAACTGTCCGTTCCAACTCATTTTGTTGAACAGAGGTCTCACTTTGCAACCATATAGCTAAATATACTAAATGGGTTTGGTCATTGCTGAAGGTCGTACATTGTCAGACAGTTTACATAATAGTCATTTGGTTTCTGGTGAATAGTTATCTAATGACAATCATACCACATCTCCTTATTTTTATTCAGAGTATGGCGGTATGTTTCCCTGTAGGCTTTTACCATCATAATCTCTCTGCATGCTGTTCCCGTCACCTCTGGTGGATATTTAAAGGTCGTGACTTACTAAGCTGTATGTTTTTTGTCATTGCTGAAGGTCGTACTTTTCCTGGAGTTGTTCACTTTATTTTGTGATACAATGGTTCTCATTGACAATTACATATCTCCCTATTTTTATACCAAGTATAACGGTAACTTTCCTATAGGCGGTTACCTATTGTTTTCAAGGTTAAAACCAGACTGATGTTCCGATGTTAATATGGAAATCCCTGGACGTTAAGCAGTCATCGATCAATCAATCAACTACTCTTTCAATCAATTCACATACATAATTTCTTAGATAAATATACATTAAATAAATTAATTTTCTAATTTAAATCAGTTCATAAATGATGGAAAAAAGAATAAAGATTGAACATTTAGAATACTAAGTGGTACAAAAAAAACCCAACACTTTTGAGAACTAGAATATGAAGAAATCACATAAATAAAATAGATAAATTGATGAAAAATCACTTCGTCCGTCAAGCAGCTTCAACTCTTAAAATTTAAGATTGACATTTATGAAACAATTGTTAAAACAGTTAAAAGGCGTTGAGAATATTTTGCTGATGGGGGTTCTCTAATTTCAACCCCAATCCCAAAAGCGTCAGGTGAAACAGAGGCAGATTTAGAGGGCAGGGTGCCCCCCCCCCCTAACCCTTTTTGGGAAAAAAATTAGTTGCTTATATAGGGAATCACTGAAGCGTGACTGGAGCGGCCCCTCTTAAGTCAATCACTTAAAAATTTCTGGATCCACCACTGTGAAAGTCGAGTTTTAATCAAAAGTTTCAAAGTTAATGTAAAACGATTGTAGGGACAGGGCATAATAATCTCCATGGAAGTGCGATGTATTGATAATGCAACTGTATAAAGAAATCATGGACCTAGCTACCAAAAGTGGCTCCCCAAAAAATAACCTAATCAATAACTAAACATTGTTTACCAGTGGCGGGTCCAGGTGTTGGATATTTTTAATGATCAATGCATTTCAAAGGGGACATATGGTTTGACCCCTCTTTTTATTCTGGGTTTGGTTGGGCACCCCTCTTTTCGAAAACGTCTGGATCCGCCCCCTTTTACGTTGTTGCAACTGGAAACAGCACACTGAAGACTATTTTTTCATACTTGCCTCTTTTGCAGGCAATATTTTTATGTAGATGAAGACTGGCAAAAAATTGAAGTCTTATAGAATTTTAACCCAATTTAGACACAAACCACATCAAAATTAAAAGAATTACTGTAAATTCAGAAATTATTGCGAGGTTTTTATTATTGCGAATAATGCGACTGAGTTGTAAACGCAATAATTAAATCTCGCATTTTGTAATATTTTAACTGAATTAAGCATTACTTTTCTCAAAATCGTAAAAATTAAAATCGCATTCAAGTGTAAAATGACAAAATCGCAACAATAAATGCATGCAATAATTTGTGAATTTACAGTAGTTGAATTATATCATGTTTATTAAAGTTATCAGAGGATATTTAACCAATACCCATAAATTATCCAAATTATTAGCCATATTTTCTGACCAGTTAAAAATTAGTCCTCTTAGGCCAAGGACTGTAAACATATTTTGTAGTCTACAGTAATTGACATTAGATAACAAATTCCTAAAAATATCCAATGGAAAAGAACAAAATGAGACTATAGATATATGTTTGGTTCTTCTGATCAGCAGATCTAATTAAAGAACCTTTTTAAGCGCACATTTTCGAAATCTGCCAGTAATTACTTTTCTGTTTGATTTAGTAGAAGACCTTGAACTTTAACTGGACACCTCAAAATACACAAATGAACCATTTTTAGATTTAATTGACATATCTTCAATAGCAAGGTTGCAATGTAGTAACTGATCGACTTTGCAGAACTTCAATACCAAAATGGCGGATAAAAAAGGTCAAGAAGATCACTCCTTAAAATTCTGTCATTGTTGAAGATCATTATGCACTTGCTTTAATGCATGTGAACCTCTCGGCTATTGAAAATGCGCTATGGAGTTATTTTTTGTAAATAGTTTATAAAAAAAATAAAAACATTTTCTGTTCAATTCAAATTTTCCATTAAAAATCTATACTTTTTATAGGTAGATTATGAAGATTAAACACATGTAGTATCTGCTCTTAGTAAAAAAAAATCATTTCCTATACATGTTTATGTATAGCAGTGTAACACAACATGCAAACTTGAATCATGACGGTATTTAGGGCACATTCAATATTGCTTCTATGGTACCCCCTTAATCCAATTTGGACAAGCTAACATTAGACCTATACCATAATATCAACTTAATTTTTTGTATATCCTAAGGTTCAAAATTCAAACTTATTTAAAAAATATGAAATTACAGGATATACATGTATTATTCTTTGAACCAAATATACACTTTTCTATATAATTATGAGTAAATCGGTAAACTAAGACAGATAAAAAATGACCTTACGGCCTAATTTGAAAATTAATCTTATAATCAATACAATTGTTACCCATATCACAAACTTTGTATGTATTTAGCAAATACAAAAGACAATTTCTCAGAAAATTACAATACTTTAGAGATTTTTAGACTATTAAACGATCTTTGAGCATTTGCACATTGATGACTAAAAAATATTTGATGACCTCTTACATGACGACTGGATGCCATTTTTATGCATGAAGGTTGTGCGATTTTAAGACGACTGGATGCCATTTTGACCAATAGACGACTGGATGCCATTTTTATGCATGAAGGTTGTCCAATTTTTAGACGACTGGATGCCATTTTTTTTTGGCATGAAGGTTATCTCATATATGACCTTTAGACGACTGGATGCCACTATTTTTGCATTAATGTCATCTCATGACCTTTAGACAACTGGATGTCACTTTTAGTGCATGAAGGTTGTCTCTCATGTATAACCTTAAGACGACTGAATACCAATTTTATGCATGAAACTTTTCAGCAAAGCCTTTTGCTGTGAAGAACAGCTTTCATCTGCAAGATGCCAGATCATAACAACTTCATTGTTGAATTTTTACCTTTCTCCTACCTCAGAGACGGACGGATATTCACTTTGATATTATCAGATATTGTTCGTCTCATTGTCTTGCAAGTTATATACTTCCAATCAAAGGAGTACTCATAAGAAGTACTTGCAAAATCTCTGAAAGGACTTGAGTTCGCAGTGTTTCCCCAAATGCTTTGAGTTTATATACATATTCCACAAGATATTAACCTTTTTTTCCTCTTTTCATTTCCACATGGATTTCCTTTGAATCATGCATGATATTAGCTGCCTCATTTTAGTATTCATTTAGTCTCATTAGCATAGGCTTTTCTATTGCTTTTTTCTGCAATCATCAATTATTTCTTACAGTCTATGGTAGCAGGCCCCATTCCTGATTAACAGCCCAGAGTAGTTAGTGAAAATGACACACTCTCAATTTCGCAACTTTTCAAATTGCCATAGTAACTTAATTCATGATCAACATACCATAATCAGTTTGTAAGTTGTTGGTGTAAGCTCACATTTGATACCAGTTTATATACCATCCTTTCCTACTTCATTAATCCCCTTTACCATTTAAAATCTTGTTTTACTGACAAATGGAGTCTAGTATGCTCATATGTTTGTATGAATACATGTAGCAAATTATTTTATCCTAATCACAAATTTTCCCCGAATAGCTTGAATAATGACATATGCTCATTATAAAGTACTTATGTATCCATGTATATTTGGCTTAAATTTTCGAAGTATATCAAAGTTCCCATGTCTTAACTTGTTACTTGCATAGTTCCTTTCATAATGTTCATTGTTTAAAGTGTTTTCGGAGCACCTCTTGACTCCCGAGATGATTCAGAATTTGACTCCTTTCCGTCAAACTGGTAGTTCTTTAGTATACATATACATACACAGTGAAAAACACACATTTTGTACACTTACTACCTTTTTATGACAGGCATGTGTAACTGATTCAATTTCTACTGGCATTTAATTTATCCAAATATTAAAAAAAATAATAATCTTAAGGTGGTACCCAACAACTTGAATAAAACAAATTTGGCTCGTTTATTTTTCATAAAATTTTTGACAAAGTATTTAATACTTTGACCCTTTGACAAAAATATAAATATTTGAAAATTTGAAACATCAATTTATCAGAAACACTGCACTAGTTATATAGCAGTTTGACAAACACTAATTCTGATCAAAAACACAAAGTAATTTAAACATTTTACAGAGTTATCTCCCTGTAGTGTTAGGTACCACCTTAAACAAAAAATTGTTTTCAGTAAAAACAAACATATTTTTGATGTACATTAACAGGCATAAAATTTATGCATGTTTTATTTTTAAATATTTATAGAATTTAAGAGTATTGAAATTTTCATGTATGTGCTTTTATTACCAAAAATGCCCACTTTACACCAAATTCCAGAAAATTCAGTAAATAAATCAAATTTCAACAAAATTTTAACAGAATCAGTTGCACTAGACATTTACCATCATACACAGACGTGCAATGTTTGGAGCCGCCATTACTCACCAAACTTGTCTGCTGACATGTAACCATGACAACAGGATGAAGATCCATCACTCTACTCAGGCCACATCTCTGAACTGTCAGGCTACATGCTATTAGCTTTTTTAAGGATATATTACAAATCTTACATCATGTACATTTTAATTAACAATTCTCTGTTGCTGTAAAAAAACAAGCAAACATAAGATAAATATATACATAAATAACAGTTATAAATATAAATCTTATAAAAAAAACATAACGATGAAACAAACAACAAATATGAACACATATATATGTATATCACATGTCAAAATGTGGAAAATTCAATATTAACAATAATTTACAAATATTGCACTTAACATTGTATGAACTTAAGGAATTCAAATGCTTGTTTTCAAAACAAGGAAACAGCCTGAGATGATTTGTACCACATGGGACAATAGGTCCCTTTTTTAGCAAGTTTTTAAATTGATACAGTTAAGTCTTAGATTTTCAAAATCTCTACCAACTTTATTTTATTGGCAATTTGTGTTTTCTAAATCGTAGATGGCAACAAATCTATACAATCTCAAATTGACACAGCCACCGCTCTCACTGCATTTACCACATTCTACTTTACAATGTATGGAGTACCAGTCAATATTAAATTTAGACTTTTACAAGACGTACTCTGTTGTATGGTTGTCGTCTAATATAATATATAGTTCTTAAATATTATGAAATACCCATCATTTCGCCCATAGCTTGACAAATAAATGTCATGAATGTGTGTTTCAAATGTCAGATGTACATTGTACCTTGTGAATTAGTGACCTTAAAGATTGCTCAACATGTTTTTAGGTTAGCACATGTGTGACTTCATATGCTAGATTTTACTGTGCCGAGTATGAGTATGACCATTGAGTTATTGCATATTCATGACATTTCATGTATTTGGAGATGGCCCAGAATTGAAACAATCACACCAGTTATACTGGAATACTTACCAATTTATTTATAACAAAACAGTTTACCACTAAATGGCAAGAAAATTCCCCTCTTCCCCCCTTGTTTATTAATTCTTAAAAAGTATTAAACTTCCCTCACAACAACTGATCTAAAAAGTCATCCATATTCTGGAGACAACTAGTACTCGAGTTCTCTATGGCCGACAGGTCAAGTGAATCTGGATTGTCAGAAGGCAATGGAATGTCTAGAGCACTGTACAAATTCTCTAAAATGTCATTTTCATGATTTCCCACGTTCATCTTTGGGCTGGATCTTGTCGAATTATTAGCTGAAGATGGGACCAATAAAGGTGGTCGGATTTGTTGTTTAAATCGCTTCACGGTAATAAAATTGTTCACAGAGTTTTTCCTTTTTGACGGATATAAAATTTCACTCTTCATACTGTATGCTGGACTAGAAGGACGGCTGGACTTGGGTGTAGTCGATGGTGTTGAAGCCTGGGTAGATACTGAAGTAGGTGTCAGTACAGGGGTGGACAACTGGTACCCACTGAATGTCTTATGTTTATTAAAGGTTCTCCAAGAAGGTAATTGTGAGGAAAGACTTGTATTTGAACACCTAGACTGACTTCGACTCTCAGAAGATGACTTAAGAACATCTAATATTGGTTTATTTCCTATCTGTTTTTCGTATTTCATTTGTATTCCTTGCTTGACTGTTCCCTTTTCTTGTATCTTTGACGATAGTGAGTAGTTGGATAAAGTAGAAGTTCCACATGTCCTTTTAGAACTACTTGATGTTACAGACTCAACTTTATCATTGCTGAATGTTTGAGTATAGCCATTAGTGGATTTAATATAGCCATTAGAGGATTTAGTGTGGCCATTAGTGGATTTAATGTTGCCGTTAGTTGATGCACTTGAATTAGTTGACTGTTTCTTTAATGTTTCTTTGTCACTACTCTCTGATGACCTAGAAATACTATCTCTACGTTTTGCACTAACGGAACCCAAGTCGTACATTCTTCCGTTGTCTTGACTACTCAGTATTTGATATCTATTACGGACAGTTACTATAGTGGACTTTGAACTCCCTTTAAGAGGCTGACACATTTTACCTCTATACTTTTCCTCAGTTAACTTCAACTTGTCAACTGGTTTCCATTGATCATTTATTTCTGTTGATTTTGATGTTTGAACTTCTGTACCACATGACTTTGAATACTGAACTTCTGTCCCACATGACTTTGAATACTGAACTTCTGTACCACATGACTTTGAATACTGAACTTCTGTGCCACATGACTTTGAATACTGAACTTCTGTGCCACATGACTTTGTCGTTTGAACCTCCCTGCCACATGACTTTGAGGACTGAACTTTTGTGCCATCTGACTTTAAGGAATGAACTTCAGTGCCACATGACTTTGCCGACTGAACTTCTGTGCCACATGGCTTCAATGTTTTAACTTTCGTATTACATGTCTTTAATGTCTTAACTTTTTTATCACATGACTTTGCGGACTGAACTTTTGTGCCACACAAATTTGTTGTCAGAATGTCTTTATCACAAGACTTCGATCTTTGAGCATTTTTTTCATTAACTTTTGTTATTCTTGCCATCAGTGACATCACTTCTGATTTAGGCTTCCATAATCTTGCAAGTGCTTCTCTTCGTCCCTCTACCGACATTTCTGGTGATGGACTTGCATCTGTTTCAGTCTTTTTAGCAAAAACAACATTAGAATTTTCTGATATATTTTTCAAAACATTTTTAATGATTCTTTCTGATTTTTCCTCAGGAGGCTCATTAGCCAACAGTTTCTTCTCAATGCGCAATGCTCTAACTTCTTGCACATTCTTCTGTTCTACAACACGCTTAACTTTACTTTTTGTTGTTGATTTCTTGCTTTTACCAAGCAACAGGCTTGGAGCTTTCTTGCTGTTACCATTGACATCCCCATTAACCCACGTCTCAGCGTCTTTAGTAGCTGCTTGTGTAAAATTTAAATTTGTCTCATTTATAGAGATAGTTTTTTCTTTAGGTTTTAAATCAAATTGTTCTACTGAATTTACCGATTTATTATGCACCAAGTTTGATTGTAAAGATGTGGAAACTGAGCATTTTCCATTCTGACCTCGTGCATCTTCAGTAAAACAATGTAAATTACTAGACAGGTCTGTCGTGAAGCAGGACACAGGATGATTCCCATTTAGAACCCCTCTGTCCGTGATCGCTTGTTTCTTACCGTTAATAATGTTAGTTGATGTATTTACACTAGGTCGTGACTTAACTACGGATTGACTAGACTCTTGAATAGATTCCCACATGACTATATGTATCTGACTGGAATCCATATCTGGCTGTTGTGACTCAAATCTACAGATAGGTGACTTTAAATCATCAAACTCCATCCATCTATTGTCTGAAAATACACAGAGAATTATAATGAACTTAAGTTAAATGTCAACTTGTAACACATTGGATAATTACATTCATGACATTATAAACACTTTTATTTAGTCATTTATTTCTGATTAAAGTAACAAAAGCTTTGAAAAAATGTACACCTACGGTTAATAATAAACTGAAATAAAGATGTGAATTCATGTTCATAATTCTTTTTTAATAGTGGCTATATTAATTAATTAGTAATAATAGCAGGCAGAAATAATGTCAAACTTAAATGTTGTGTCAATGATTATAATAAACAGAGCTCCAGATAAGAATTCATAAATTGGGGTTTTTACCCACCATTTTCTTATATAATTGGGTGATAAAGTTTTTTAATTGCATTATCAATTCCAATTCACCCCTCAGGTTAATATCAAATTGGGTTTTTCACCACCAAGCTCCTTAATGTATTGGGTTTTTTCATCGACACAATATTGAATATTTAGGCAATATCAACCCCATTTTTTTCCATCTTAAATTAATATGTTTCTGTCTTTGTTTAGCTCTTTCATTTTGTTGAGGGTTATGGTTAGGGTTATTTGCTAGCTGTTTTATTTGGTTTATTCACTGAGGAGCAATTGTAGGATTAATTTATGTCCCGTTTCAAACCTTTTGCCAGTTTTGTATTTTCTCACAAAAAAGGATATGTGAATTCACAGGCACTTGTCTTATACCTTTATATGATAAATTCTGAGATTCGATATACATAAATCTTGGTTTAGTTGTCTTTTATTAGAACTTTTGGTTTCTGATGCTTTATCATTTCATAATTGATTTGGCCATTCACTTTTTCCAATTGAATTCGTTATTGAAGAAACCCTGTGTTTATTAGCAATGTTTTCGTTATGCTATGACATACGCCCGTGCGTTCGATGGACGCTTCCTAAAAACACTGGCTGAATCTTGTTATCATTATAACTTTCCCTCAGTTCTCCAAAGAAGCCGAAAACATGCTTCTATTCAATATTTTAACTGGACATACACTTTCATTTTAATTCAATGTATGTTATGAAAAATCCCGAGCAATGCGAAAAAAATATAACAACATGACACACGCTAATTGAATAAACACAGAGAAGATCGAAATGTTTACAAAAACATGTGTACCTATTGAGCAACGGAAAACTCAAACAGGGACCCATTTCAGCTACTTGATGCAGGGATCTATTTTTAGATTGACTGGAAATTTCCAATTATAAATATTATAAAAACAGTTTACGCGACGACTGTAAACAGATAAGGGTAAATAACACAAACGGTAGCCAATAAAAGGGTTGAGAACTCATGGTTTTGGCATATAATTGGGTTTTCTGTTGAATTAATTGGGTTGTTGAACCCTTCAAAGGACAATTGCATTGGGTTTTCTATAATTTGTATTGCGTGATCACGCAAATACGCAGCTTATCTGGAGCTCTGTAATAAAGTTTAAAAAAAAAAGACTTTATTGAGCCCTGTTGTTTTAAAGAAGATTTCGAAAAAGATTAATAAACTGATACCGATAGTTACTATACGGTTACCAATATAGTTATTTTAACGCGAATCATAGTGTATGCACATTTGTCTTTTGTTGAGCATAGGTTGAATTATAGTAGTCTTTTTGTGTTTTGGGGTTACTGTGTTATTTATGTCTTTTTCACATTCTGTTGTATTTTAAAAATAAAACCCCCATCCCCACAGCAAAAAAACCAAGAGAACAAAATCAACTTCCAAACAAAATGTGTTCTTTATTTGTACATTCAGCTTTAACCAAAAATCATGATCATCGTGATCATATTTCATTTTTAAATATCCAAAATTTTTCATTTTCTTTAAAATTCACAATACATGTAGCTATATATTCATAAATGTATTTCAAATATGAAATATTAAGCATGTATTAACTTTTTTAGGATGAATTTCATTCCAAGATTAACACAAATGGGAGACAACTCATGTTTTGTTAAGAAGCAAGTACTGTTTGAAGATGCAATTATAACATATATACCTTTAATACGTCTTATCCATGTCACAAAATGGTCAGGGTCATTTCTATACTGTACAAAACCAGTCACACTGTATTTCAAGGCAGTATGCCAGAACTCAAGTTTTTTAAAGTTGTTATGTGGCAACCCTTCAGAAAAATGTAGCAGTAACACTCCAGGCAACCTGCAATTAAAAATGTAGATTAAACATAACTCAATAAATGAAATATGTATCATCATGATCATGTGTTTATAACTGTATAAGATCTTTTCTTAATGTTTTGTCTTTTTTGTTGCTAATTGGTCATCTATGCAAAAGGTAGCTAAAATCTCACATCAAAGGAAAATAATGTGCATTGGGAATCTTATTATATCATATGCATGGTTGAAATCTAAAATTCTAAATAAATGTTTACTGGCGGATTGTAAAATAAACAGATAGATAAGTTTAGATATATGACAAATTAAGTTGAGTTATTTCCCTTAGTAAGTCAATATTTAACAACTAAACCAACACATGCAACATAACAAAGTATTAGACTGTTAGGGACTTTTTTTTTGTAATTCCCTTTTTGTGATACATTTGTACTATAAACAATATAAATCTTAAAGGTGGTACAACTATAACCTGAATTAATAAAGGCTAATGTTAAATAAAATGTATGTTCATATAAAAACAATGAGAAACAATTTTATGCTTTAAACAGGCCCATGTTTCGCCAAATTTTTATCAGAATCTTAGGTGTATTACTTGTTTAATTTCAATATTCTCCTTTGATTTTCAGCATTACACTGGAAACATGACCGTAGAAAACAGGGTTCTTTCATGGTGAAATTCTGCTCCATAGCTGGCAATGTTGGAAGAACTTTCTTGTACCGATCGGTTTGTTGGTAGCCACATGCGTCACATGACAACATGAAGTCATATTCTACCGAGAACTCTCTCTCAATGTGTACATTGTCCTTGACCATTAATGGTATAGCTAAAACCGGACTGTCATTTTTACCTTTCACACATTGCAAGCGTGGCTGCATCTTTTTCCATATATTTTCTCGAGTGTCTCTCAATAATGTGAATGCCTTTTTATAATTTTCTTGTTCGTCCAAAGGCAACATAGATAAAAAGTCTTTTGAGCAACTAAGACCTGCACCAGTCTTGATTGTGTCGGTATTCATTTTACATATTTCTTTGAGCATCTCTGTATTAGGGGAGTCCACAACAGCATCAGAATCGGATTCCTCAGGATCAGAAAACAGTCTACCAGATCTGGTCCTAGAAGCTACTTCTAATTGATTTTTCGTTGTTTTCTGGCGATATTTGTTTATCAGCTGACAAGCCTGCTCATAAGCTTTGAATAATGTTACCAAAATGGTATGGGATAAGTCTACATTCTCATTTTCAACTTCAACTTTCCTGATTGCTTTACTATGAACAAATAAACAAAGTACAACATCCAACCAACAAAGAGCCTCTTCATTTTGCCATTGTGGAAAATATTTGAAAATGTCTAAAGTTGGAAACTTTTTCTCTGGAACGCAAGGTAGTTGTTTGTCTTTAGTATCTGGAAGTTTTTGCTTTTTATCTTCTGGTAAGGATTTCTTCATTATCTTAGATTTTTCTTCTTTCAGTTTTGTTATTTTTCTTCTGCCTTTTCCATTCCCCTCAACCAAGAAATAAGTAGTGTGCTCACCAAGAACTGGAGAGTCTGAAGTGTCGATTTCAATTTCCTGAGATATTACATTGTCACTAACATTGTCTGAAGCCACTGTCTTTACACCATTAGTGTTGCATGTATCATTGGCTTGCAATGGTTTTATACCATTGATTTCCTGAGTGTTCTTTATATTTTCGGAACTTCCTATGTTTGACCTTACGGGAATAAAAGGCGAAGATGGTGCTGGCATTATTTCAGAACAACTGGAGTCTTTTGAAATAGGTGAAACTGCTCGCAATTCTGATAAATTTAAGTTAGGTGAAACTGTTGACTTTGATATCTTAGGTGCTGTAAGTTGATTCAAAAACGCAAAATCGTCTGAACTAAAATGAACATCTATAACTTCCGTCACTTCTGAGGTGTCAATTTCCATTCCACAATTGGGCGATATGAATGTATCTTGTGACTGAGTGGAACTTGAATTCAACGACTGAAAATTTTCAGACGGTAACAGATGAACACATTCTGTGGTTGAAGATGAAATACAAGTGGATTTCTGTTGTGATTGGACTGGTTCAAAGCCAGGTGAGGTTGTTCTGATTGCCTTTGACGGTGGAAATCGTCCAAACTTTTCTACAGCTAGAGATGGCGGAATGAAATTGTTAGATTGTGAAAAGGCCGAGACCGGTTGTGGTCTGATTATGTTTCTACTGGCTTGGGATGAAGAAGTCAATGGTGTTGGTCTGATGATGTTTCTAGGGGCCTGAGATGACGAAATCAATGGTTGTGGTCTAATGGTGTTTCTAGGGGCTTGAGATGACAAAGTCAATGGCTGTGGTCGGGGTACATATGTATTTGGATTAGCTGAGAATATAGGTGGCCGTAATGTTGACTGTCTATGCATGGACTTCCTTCTATGTGGGACAGGTACATCTTCAAACTTCCTGTAAACAACCTTGTCCAAGCCAATGGGATAATTGCACTGTAACAGAAGAACAATATTAGACTGTGAATACAGGTATAATCTAACTGAAGAAAGGTTCTTATATTATATTGTAATTACAAACATGTACAATCTATTTATACCTAAAATAAACAATTCAAACACATAAATTGAAGGTTTTTTTTGTGTGTCTTTTTTTTTTTTTTTTTTTAGAAAAATCACTTATTTGGCTTAAAAATCTCTTTTCATCACCAGTGATATTGCTGTATTTTTTCAAAACTACCTCTACTGTTTTTTATTGGGAAAAATGCATATTTTTTAATGAAATTGGGAAATTTGTATATTTTATTCTAAACCCAGCTCCGATTTTTTGCTGACCTTTGCTGTCTTTTTTGTACTGTTTTTTTCATGTATATTTTGGTTGTCAGACATTTTCAACCTGAAAGGTACTTTTCGGAGAGGGGAAAGAAACAAAAGCAATGATGGTACGTAATGCATTGAAACCCACGTGTTACAAACACCATAATGATTTGATCAGAAAACCAGATCTCAAAAGTGCTTTCTTATATCAAAATAATAACATGAATACAATATTTACAAACATTACTACCAATGCCATCACTGTTTGGGGAAAATGTAAAACTTTTTGGGAGGAATTTTAAGCCATTTTTTTTACAGTAAATTGGGATTTTTTTCTAGGAGAAAAAGCCGAATGTCGGATGTAATTTGTGGCAAACAATATCACTGATCACATTTGCCAACTTAATTTTTTTTTATCATAAATCATTTTCATATATACAGCTTCTGTAAACCAATTAAGTCACATGCCTGTGCTTCAGTGTTTGTTGCTGTTTATCATATATGTTTATGTATATTAATCAGGCAATTCCAATTCAGTTTTCTCGCTACATTGAAGACCTGTAAGTGTTGGTGACCTTTCTGCTGTTGTCTTTACCATGGTCGGGGTTGCTGTCTCTTTGACACATTCCCCATTTCCATTGGCAATTTTTTTCTTTTTTGTTTTGTTTTAAATTTTGTCATTGTTGGGGCATTTTAAAGCTTGCTGAGGTGTGAATTTTTCTCTTTGATAAAGTTGGAATGCAGGGATGGAAATTGGTATAAGCCCAGAACCACAATTGGTCCTTATACAATGTACATGTAACTTGATCTAGATTACTAATTTGAAATAAGTTCTAGTGTCGATTGAGTAACTACAACCTATATATACATTTGTTTGGCCTTATGATATTGACTTACAGCTTCATCCTCACACAGCTTGACAGCTTCTTCAAGGTTAATCTGGTATACTTTGAGCTTGCTTGGTTTGCCTACACTAGCACAGATCCCACACCACTCTATAGCCTTATCCAGCATCTGTAATAGAAAGTGTAAATCTTTATTAAACACTAGAGAAATTGAAAACAATAATTGAGTCACTATTAGCAATTCAAGTCCATTATAAGGTGTAATCAAAATTATATTCATGAGTAATGTTTGCATAAGCCAGAAAAATATTGTTTTCACCAATTCCAGGTCATGCTTAAAATGGGCAAGGCTTGAATGGTGTTACAATGTATGTAATATACAACATATATATATAACCCCTTTAAACCTTTTGACATTAGCAATACAATGATAAACATGGTATGAGGGTTATTCGTGTCGTGCAATTTGATTTTTTTCATCCAGTTAAAGCTATCTGGTACCCTGTTTGAACAATGCATCATGCATGATACTTTTTAATGAGACCCGAACATTGTTGAAACTATTTAACTAGGGTTGTTTACACTTTCATAAATACTTCAAACAAAATATTTTTTTAACTTAAATTTGAATTTTGAAAAAAGTGGATCATAATCTATCAAAGTTTACTAATGATCGCTTTCTAAAGTTTTTCTTCCCTCAGCTCACTATGGAAGACCTCTATTTTTCAGAAGCCTGATGACCCGAACAGGAAGTTGTATAAATGCAGACGCGGATTAAGGGAGGGCCCGGGCCCCTGTTTTGAGAAAAAAATTTGGTTGATTACACAGGAAATCACTGAAGCATGACGGGATTGGCCCCCTTCTGAGGCAGCCAGATAGCCCCCACTTGAGAAAATTTCTAGATCCGCCACTGAAATGACTGATTTGAATAATTAGCGATAACTTGTGTATTATTGAAGACCTCTGACTAATCACAGTAAATTTTTAACCAATTTGGCTCTAATGATAGCCAAAAATGACCATTTGATGCCTGACGTTAAAGGGCAATACTACCCTCGTTAGTCAGGAGGCTCTGGCCTTTGTAAGTCTTGACTCTTGTATTTCTTTTATTATTTTTTTTGGTGTGTTTCAAAATGCAGTGTACATGTGACATCCATTTTTCCAAAGTTATTTTTTTCAGTAGGTGCAATTTGGGTACTGTGACATTTAATTTTTATATCATACACACGATAAATCTTGTGGTGTAACAGGATCTATGTAACCAAGAAATTGACAATGGAAATGGGGAATGTGCTAGAGAGAAAACAACCCAACCAAAGAGCAGATAATTTTAATTTAAAAAGTCTTGTTTTTATTTTGCATTATCCACATACTTTCTTGATGTTCAGACACCTTAGCATTTATATATGGTAAACACAAAATGTTTAATGTACTCGTCTTTCAGAAAAATCATAGTAACCATTGTTTTACAGGTGTCCGATCAATAACAATGGGGTGTCTGAATACCAGCATGACATGCCCCCCCTTATTTTGACAAATGCGATTTAACTAGTTTAAGCAGATCAAGTATAAGAAAGTTTTAGATTCGTCATTGTTTCAATCATCGATAACTTAATCAATGATCTTATTATGATAACCAACCACCAAGAAGTGAGACAAGGAAGGCGTTCTCAGTCAAATGATAAATTCACGACTTGTCAGAACAAGTCAATCACTGATATCTATGACAATAACATAAATATGTGTCAGGAGATATACTGTACCATTTCACAATTCAGATGTGATCAATAAAACACATATTTCTAGTAAATATTTGTGCCGCCAATGCTTATCCACGCACATGTAAGCGGCCATTCATAATCGTACTGCATACATCGCAATGTATTCTGGGAAAATATTTGGCTTTCGCGACGTTTCGGCCATATATCACTTCGGCCTTTGTCAGTTTGCCAGTTTTGACTGTAAATGATTAGCGTATTATCAGGTTAAGTCGACTCGGATTTGTAAAGTTGTAAAGAAAACAACTCTCTTCTTTAAATATTTTAATTAAAAAAGATTCAATCTGTTTTGTTCATTTACTCTTCACTGACCTTTGTGAAATATTTACTCTTTTAACCATTTTATACTTACATAAGGCCAAATTAAAACAAAAAGAAGTATGTTTCCTATTATATTTTTTAGCAAAAAAACATAGTTTAAATAAAATGATTTGTTTTTCCTTTTTCACTAACCACTGTTGAAGTCAGATTGTCCTTCCCATAAACTCAATGTAAAAAAAAATCCCTATACATATACTTACCCTAAAAAAAAATCAATGATGACATGTAATAGGAAACGCACATATTTCTTTTCTTTATTGCATAGATAAAAGTTTATTTTGTTTTGCAAGTTTTAAAATTGAAACATCTAAAAAGCGAAATAAGTAAAATGCAATTTTTATAGATTGGTTAAGTATTTTAGTCATACTATAAAGTTAAAACCAATTTTTTGCGTATTTTAGAATTTTAAAATTCTAAATATTGGTCGAAGTTTTTAAAAAAAATTCAAAGATTTGTAATATTGATAAATTTTAAACTTTTTGATCCAAAATAAATAAAACTACATTTTAAAAAAAAATTAAATTGTTCAATGTGACGATTCGAACTTGGAACTATTTGTCTAGCTAATAACCTATATAACATGTATAAATAGCACTCTTGTTCGCAAAATATATATATCTCATTTACAATTAAATGTTACAGATCTTCATTGCAGGTCTTTGTATGCACATTGTACTGAACGTTGTGGATTGTATCATGATTCTTTTTTTAACAGACATCGCTGCTTTTTTTGCTTGAAGAAGATATGGTTTAAAATACTTAATCTTTATTTCTCCTGGTTCAGGGGCGGATCCAGCCATTTTAAAAAGGGGGGTTCCTAACCCAGGACAAATGGGGGGTTCCAATTACATGTCCCCATTCAAATGCATTGATCGTCCCAAAAAAGGGGGCCCAACCCCCGGAACCCCCCTCTGGATCCGCGCCTGTGGTTTGATATATCTTTTGTGATAATGGTTTTTTTTCAAAACTCTTTATGATAAATGATCATAAATTAAGGTTGTTTAATGAGTTGCCTTTTAAATATTTTTTTTGTTTACTCTGTCTTGCTGGAATTTTTTTCCGTATTCATGCATGTATTTCAATCATGCACAATATATAAGCCCAGTACAGGGGCGGATCCAGCCATTTTGAAAAGGGAGGGGGTCCTAACCTAGGACAAAAAGGGGGGTTCCAACTTCATGTCCCCATTCAAATGCATTGATCGTTCAAAAATAGGGATGTTCCAACCCCCGCCTCCTGGATCCGCCACTGGATGATGGACAAAAGATTGATGAGCTCAAAAAGGACTCAGTTATGACTCTGTTTGATCTAATAATACGAATGCGAATGATCATGTGGTTAAAATCTGAAAAGCCATCATACTCCGTCAGATTTATATGCAGTACAAATTATTTCTAAGCATTTTTATTTCCTGTTTTTTTTTTATATTTGAATAGATACTGAAATTCGTATCCTACTCCAGTTCCACGGCTCTGGTTGACAAATTCTCTCATTTTGTGGTATCCCGGCCCAGACCATCTTTCCGTTTCTATCGAATATTTAAAGTTTTAGCATCTGAGTTTTGCTATATAAATCCTGTAAAACAGCTTTAACTTCAACAAATAGGTTTCCAAACAAAAGTCCTGTTGTATTCTGAATCGTGAAAATACACCTCTTCACTACTGGAAGAGTTATTAAGCATTGGGAAAACCAAAGTTGGATAAATTGTATGATCAGCCCAAACAAAAAAGTATGTGTGTTTACTGTCACATGCTAAAAAAATCAGGGTAGGTAGGGATTTTTGTTTACTTTGAGTCTATGGGAGCAACATTGTGACTTTAACAGCTACTTAATAAAAAAATGGCAAAAAACATTATGGTCGGGAATAAAAATTAGGGTAGGCAGTGTATATAAAGTGCGAATCCAGCTAGTTCATTTTTACTTTTAAATGCGGGTATGTCTATTGTAGAATAAAGGATCATGGGAAAACTGTATTTGTTTACGTTTTGAAAATATCAAGTTAAAGGATTTTAAGTTAAGTTTTAACATATTTTCATTGTGATATGTCTTTATAATATACAAACATAGCATTAAAATTCAAATAAGTGTCATAAAAGCATCATAATATAGCATATCGATTATTGAAAGCGATCCATTTTAACTATAGATGCGATGAATTATCACTGTTAGTGCAGTCATTATTAATGTAGAATTTTCAAAGATGCGAGGAATTTTTATTGTAGAATTATGTGACAAATGCACTTGCAACAAATGAAAAAAACCTTCGTTGATGACTTTAGGATTTATTATACATGTATTTTCAAATTGAAATACAAACTCCTCATTCATTCTTTATCAAATATATAGCTTTTCAAACTTGTAACAAAAGCGATTCTCAAAATGTCATATTGTATTCTTCAGATTACGTTTCTCCTTGATTTTAACTTATATAGGGAATCACTGGAGCGTGACAGCAGCGGGCCCTCTTAGGCAGTCAATGGGCCCCTACTTATGAAAAATTCTAGATCCGCGAATTGATACTACCGCAGAGGTAAAACCATGCACATTTGGGTTATTGTACACGAAATGTATGCTACAATTCATTTTTGTTGATTTTAGACCCTTTGGAACTCTATGTGGGCTATTTCAGCAACTAGGCAAAAAATCCCCAAACTAGATACACGGTTAGATTCAGCATGTCAACGAATTCCAAATATCTATATTAAAGGACTTTTGTCTATAAATTTGGACCCCACGCAATTAAAAAAGGGACAAAAAATATTAAAAAAAAATGCATGCATCGGATACATTTGTTATTGAAGGCATGAGTGTAACAATAGGATGAATATACACAAATATCTTATTCTGGGGTCTCATTGGGGGTTCCCGGATCCCGCTTACTGTTTTGGCAGATTCCCGTATTCCGCTTATTGTTTTGTCAGATACCCGTATCCCGCTTATACTATGCAGTTCTAATTTTTTGTAATCATCCGTGTCCCGGTAGACTTCATTCCTGTTTTTCACTACACAATCATTTGACTTTCACCTGTCACGCTTGCAAAAAATCGGCAATCCGGAGTGACGCTTATACCCAAATGCGACCCACTATTTTACTATATTTTGACACATATAAAGCCCATTATAAATATATTAAAAAAGTAGCGTGGATTTTTTTTAATCCCTTTTTATCCCGTCTCGTTTCGTTTTTGAGCCATATATATAGATGTCGTATGTGACAATGAGACAACTCTCCATCCGAGTCACAATTTATAAAAGTAGACCATTATACGTCAAAATGCGGTCTTCAACATGGAGTCTTGGCTCACACCGAACAGCAAGTTATAAAGGGCTCCAGTGTAAAACCTTTTAAACGGGAAAACAAAGGTGCAATCTATATCAAGATGTACGTAATTAGTGGTGAAGTGTCATGGAAATGGATAAAAAAAAAATTAGGAAACAGATCCCTATACGCTTTATAAGAAACTAAATGGAATGCATTTGAAATAAATGTTATTTCTTTTGAATTTATAAGGGTGTTTTAAAACCAAACTTTCCTCCGTAAGTTAAATTTTATCAAATCTTTCTCTTACTTTATCTATAGTTTGAGCAAGTCGGCTAAATTAAGGCTTTACAGCTAATTTCCTAATGCATGATGTAAAGCAAAACTTTGGGTGGCTTGCTTGCTTTGTTTGTATAATTGTTTATACAAACTTTGTAAATAAGATTGACATTTTAAAACAATATGAATAGGCATAGTTTAACCTGTATTTTTCATATTTGAATTAAATTGGGTGTTATCATAATGATTATCCAATAAAAAAAAAAGCAAGCAAATCAACCAAAGTCTTGCTCTACATGCTTAAAGAAATGAGCTGTAATAGATAAAAACTAAAAATTATACAGTGAAAATGCACCGCATATACAATACTAATGATTCGCTCCACAGTGAAAATGAAAGAATAGTATCATTATTCGACAGTAAACATGACTAGCATTACGAAATCATCATAGTGGAATTTAGTTAAATATGAAGAAATTGAATGACAAAACATATTCTACGTTATACATTATACAACTTTAATAATTGTATTAAAATGAATATTTTTTACTGCAACAACATCTTACCTGTTACTTATAAAGCACGTGCACGATCTGTTCGTGAAATGTCCTAAATATTCACCTATTTTGGTATATATTTCACAGCTGGATGGCTTTAGGCGCGATAAAACCCCGCTCGCATCTCTTACTTTGTTTTATTAGTATTATGTATTTCTGAACATATACATTTTAACTAATTTTCTTCATTTTCTTCAAAAATTAAAAAAAGTTCGTCTGTTTATTTATCATTCTACATTAGACATTTATGGCATGTACAGTAGAAATGATATTTTAGGATCCGCACTTTACATACACTGGTAGGTATGGGTACAGTTAACACATGTTTACTTTTGTGTTGGCCTCATTGCAGTTATGCATGTTGTTAAATTATAAACCAATGCATGATTTGTATCATAACTATAGTACCTAGGTCTTACTCATACTATACAAATTCTTGTTTGAACATGTTGACTAGTTTACAATGGAGGTTGATCTTGATATATAGTATCATGTGCCATTGTCCTGATGGGTCTCACTTGTAGGGTTGGATCTTTTGCGTTTTCAAGTCCTTGAAGATGGTTTCAGAGGATGATAACTTGAAATAGTCGTCATGCAGTATATACAAATCTTGGCTCTCTCGTGTATCATTTTTTCAAGTATAGTTTTCTTAATATAGAATTTTTCTCTGTACAAAAAAGCCAAGCCAAAGTGCAAAACTTAAAATCATATACTCAGGTAAAATGAAAGTTTGGAAAATTGTAAGTTTATTTAAGGATTTGTATACTGTGACTCATGAATTGATCTGGTTAAAAAGAAGTTTAGTTCTCTGAAGAACATTCAGCAACTCAGAACAGTATTGACTTTAATTTGCTGTTTTATCATGTTTTTGTTAGAAAGAAATGATTTAAGCTAAGAAACGTAATGTGAAGAAACATCATATGCGACCTATATATATGCTAATAACGAATTTCAGGCATGACCTCTCAGGTAAGAAGTCAAAACCTTTTCGGCGGAGGACATTTGAGCGCATTGATAGGACATTTGGCGAAATAAATAGGATGTTTGAGCGCCAAGTAGAACCCATTTGAGCGCCAGCATTTTAACCCATTTTATTGAAAAATTAAAATAGTCAAAGCCCATTTTAGCGAAATAATTTTAACCCTTTTAGTAAATAAATAATATCAGAGACATATAATACATATTATACATATGTATTATATGTCTCTGATAATATATAATAAATTAAAAAATGTTTAATAGACTCAAGACAGCACAGTATAAAACAATATAAAACATGTCAATTAAAATTCAGCACTAATGTTAAAAGTCTGTTCTAGCCTGGAATTGTAACCTAGAGAACGTACGTAATGGGTCTAGATATACCCTCTGTACAATACTGTTTATAGAATTTTATTAGGAACTGCTCTTTCTCGTTATCTTTTCTCGATCGTGTTGCACATTCCTCATACTTCGTATCTGTATAGATGTTGTTGTTTGTAATGGGCTATCGACAATACAGGTGATCGGATTAATCCGGCGCTTAAATGGGCTCTAATGTTGGCGCTAAAATGTCCCCTAGTAGTTTTATTTTTTTCGCTCAAATGTCCTGCGCCCAAACATTTTATGGTAAATCTGGGACTATTATACTACAGGTTAAATCAATAAGAACTGTTTCACATTTTTGTCTAGGGGTTGACGCTAGGCTCATACCAATAAAAATCAGCGCATTTGTGTTCAAATTATTTTTATCGACACATTTGATTTCGGTTTCTTTGCATAATAATTTAAATGGGGGGCATAAATCGAAATATTTTTTTTACGGAAATATAATTTCCGTTTCGGTTTACAGTCTAAAATTATAATATCAATTAAACGTCTCACAGACCATGATGATATGTTTACTGATGTCAAGCAATTTTTTAAGATTTTGATGTCGAGATAATGTCATTATTGTAATATTTGCTGACTAATGGCAAATGATCTAGACAAAAAAACAAGAAACTCAAGGTATTAGACAACAGTACAGGCGAAGCAAATAGCTTCGAAGGTGCTATACAGTGTGCTGCATTTGAAACTTTTTTTTCTCGACTCAAGATCAACAGATCAAGAGGTTTTCAAGAGCTTTCAAGAAATAACAATCCTAGTATTCCCTCTTTCATTTAAGCATACAGAGTTTTCTCATTTGAAGTGTTTTCTGTAAATCAAGGTCAAAATTATAAACACATGTTGTGATAAACAGGTCAGGAATAACCACCAATTGGTGGGTTACATGTACAAAATGTATACCTCAATTGACGTATAATCCACTAATTGACATATAATGGTATAGACCAATTGTTGTATAATTCTTCCACCAATATGGAGCATTGTTTTCCTAAAACCATATATAACAAATTTATTATGGTATGAAAACTTGTCAACATTTCCTAGTTTAGTATAGTGACATAACATATTGCATTTAATCAATAATTATTTGCAGTTTCTTTTATTGTTATCTTGTTAATTCTTGATTGGCAAATTTACCTGTAATCACCTGTCAATGGACATTAATACTGTCTGCAGTCATGTGATCATGTGTACAACTCCAACAGTCAGGGGTACTACTTATTCAAAAAATATTAAAATGAAATATACACATATAAGTAAATTTGTAGGATACTTAAACAAGTGAATTTCATTTACTTGTATAGTTAAAAAAAAAATTGGCTTAGACATTCAGAATTTTTTACTTGTATGTTTTTTATTTAAGTAAAAAAGTCATCCTTTCAGAGCGTCTTCTTTTCTTGAATTCTTTGCCTTGCCCAAATATGTAAGATCTTTGCTCAATTAGTTTCTTTGATGAATCAATGAGATGAAACATTGAACTTTAATGAAAAAAATTAAGCAAACCTGGGAAAAATCATTAAAGGCATGATGATTTTACATCTCAAAACTTGAGGATTTTTTGTGAAAATTTATTAAGGGGAGATTATTCAAACATTATTTATTTACTTATGTGTGTATATTTTTTTTACTTCTTCAAGTAAATAAAATTAACTTGTACAAGTAGTACCCCTGACTGTCCACAGGTGAATGGTGCTCTTTGTTAATACTTAACTTTCATTATCAAAAGTCAATCATGGTCAATAGTACAAATGTTTCAACAAAATAATTGTTGCACACATACATTCTCAAGAGATGCAGCATGCTTTGACAAAACTGAAACTTTCGGAGGACTCAATAAAGGTCATATAATAGGTTGCAAGTTGCAAAATCATGCTCCTATCTCACACTAGCATTTTATTACAAAAAATATTGCATTATACGTGACGTCAATTGGTCTATACCAATATACCTACATTGGTGGATTATACGTCAATTGAGGTATAATCCACCAATTGGTGGATATTCCTGACCTGATAAAGGCCATGCAAGAATAATGCTTATTTTAAATAGTTTTAAACAGTTAACATGGTTAAAGGTTACACTGTACAGCCTTCAGCAATAAGGAAAGCCCATACTGCATACAATTGTAGTCAGCTAAATGTATAAAAGGCCCTGATATTATAAATGTAAAGCATTCAAAAGAGAAAACTAATTAAGGAAGGTCTGTTGACTAGGTAAAGATTAGGGTTTTGACAGATAAGTTTTTATTTCTATATTCTTTCATTTTTATAATTAGCCTTCTTTGCTAGTTTTTTCTCTTCTGTCTTCTTATTTTTTTAGCACCCTTTTTTCTCAATTCTATTTTTTGTCCATTGTTTTTTATGTTGTTAATACATGTCATGCATACCCCTGAAATTATCATGGAATATTTCCAGATATCAATGATTTTATATGTGTGCATATGTAATAACTTGATGGTCCTATTATAATAAGAAGATGTGGTATAATAGCCAATGAGACAACTCTCTACCAGAGACCATTAACCAAATGATCAAAAAGCTAGCAACAAAAGGTAATTATATAATATATACATGTAACATACCATAAGGGTTTCAACACTGAACAAAATTCATACCACACAGAAAGCTAGTTACACATCATCACATGCTTAAAGGCAACAAAGACAAATGTAAAAAAAATCAAAACAGAAAACTCCCTACAAGTACAAGACTTCAAGGAGAATTTATAAATGTCAAGCCATTTTTTAGTGAGACCAAGAGAATTATGTTAGTAAGATTTTTGATACTATACAGTCACATCTTCCTATATATCTATGACAGTAATGATAATCTTTTCTAAATTTTTGATTTCAGCCTCAAGCCAGTTATGACTGATGCATTTGTTATCACTGGTTCAAGGCCACCTTCAGCGAGTGGCAGAGCCCGTCCTTTGTCAGGGAGGACACGCAGTGGATATCATAAAGTATCCGAATCGGCAAATGTGGATGAAACTTTGTTCAAATCTCATAATTACGCAACACACTCTACAGACCATGGATTTAAATATCCATGGGTCCAGCAGAATACCAAAGAGGAGAAAAAGAAAAATAAAGGACCCCCACTTTTATGGTCACCGTCGCCAGTAGATATGCATAGATATGAAAAAAAATCTCAAGGTGTTATTTCTTTAAGGAATTCATCTACCAGTCAGTCATCAAAATCAAAACATAGACTTACTAGACATACACCAACTTTCGTAGATGAGTCATTGTTTGGAGAAGGATTACCAGAACCATCGTTTGAATCACCGTGGGCAGATAAGGTTAACAAGGGTGCACCGATATACTGGGCGCCACAAGAGAGCTACAACCGACAAATGACGCAAGGATCTATAAGAGATAAAAATAAAATGGAACCATACATTCTGGACGGTAGACCTCCTTCTAGACAAGGACCAAGGCCAGGAAGTTTTAGGAACAGACCATTAACTGTTGAGAGCATGACTAGCGGAAAGTCAAATTCTGTATGGAAGCCTTAATTACCAAAAAGATAGCTAATGTTAAACATGAGTTGTATCCCTTTTTTTTATATAAATATTCATTTAGCTTTTAGTTTTGATTACATTATGCAACAGTTTTTTATTTATTTTTTAAACTTATATAATTAAGTCCCCTTGACACTTTGAAGTATTGGATTTTTTATAACATAACAAAGTTACTTTCAAAATGTAGATGATGACTTCCGAGAAGAGGGAGTCAACTATTAGATACATTACATGCAGGGTTTCCCCTGGGTCAATTATTTTTTTCGCCAACTCTTTCGCCAAAACAATTTATTTTTCGCCACTTTATTTTTTTTTTCGCCAAGTAACACAAATATATTTTTCTTTTAAAAGTTTCCTTTTTTTTTCTCCAGCCACCCTCCCCCTAAATAAGAAGTGGTTTTTACAACAAAACGAAGCATCTTATCACTTGGAATTGATCCCTCGTGTAAGTGAAGTCAATTCATTGAAGGGTTACTTTCATGCCAACCTTTTGAATAGATTTCTTCATAACGACAGTTTTCTTTTCTAGACCATCGTAAATAAGTAAAACTATATGCTTGAAACACGTGTGTCACTGAACACTGATACGATTTTGAAGTACACACTGAAATCAATGATCTATATGAAAGTTAAATGATAAAATTTTAAATCAGAGACTTTTCTTTCTTTTGAACATTTTTCGTCATAACAACAATTTTCTTTTCTAGACTATCATTAAAAGAAGGAGAGGAAGCGTAAAAATTTTGCAAACACGTGCGTCGCAAAGTTGCTAATAAATCCCTTTTGTGACATGTAACAGAAGCCATATTATTTTGTCATATCATAAAATCAACACCTTTATTAATTAGTCCTTTGATGTCGATAACTATGAAAGCAATCAGCTGATTATTGATTTTCTGTCAAAATCTTAACAAGTTCAAGGTGAATTCCGAGTATTGTCTGATAGGTAAAGTTAGAGAAACCTGGAAAAAGTAAATAAACAAGATGGCTGAAAATAAATCGTTATATATATTTCTTTCGCCAAATTCTTTCGCCAATGACGAATTTTAATCGCCACAATTATTATTTTTTCGCAAATTGCGAAAATGGCGACCGCCAGCGGAAACCCTGGATACATGTATTCTAGGAATGGGAGATAGGTATCAGAATTTAGAAAACAATAGTTATATTATATCATGTTTATAAAAATGTGTTGCTCAATAATTGTTTTTGTAAAAATGTCTTTTTAAATGATTACTAATCATGCTAATTTAATAGAGTATGTTCTCACCATAAAATTTTGTTGTTATAAAAGATGCTTAAATTTTACAGCAATATCAACTATCAAAACAGCATTAGGTGACATCTTCAATGATCAATACATGTAGCTTTATGAAGATGACACATGTATTTACAAAAATGTAGATAATGAATGGCAAAGGGAGATTACTCTATTGCACAAAATGGCCTGTTATCATTGTCCCTTAGTTTCAGTATTTTGTGTAAAATAACGCCGTAATATAGACCCAATTTAAGTTAATATGTGTAGCCGTGTAAAGTTTTAATAGCTTGCAACAAACATTGTTTGGACCTCACTGTTTTCTTGGTGTTTTATGTTAAGAATTCTTCTCTAAAATGTATGTTAATTTGAATGTTATCCAGTGTTCTTGAAGTGAATTTTATCAGATAATAAATATACTGTAACACAAAAATTTTGTACATCATTTTATTGGAGGTGTATTTAATGTGCATTGTACTTTATAAATGATCATATATATAGTTAATTCGTAGTTTTATTATTTTTTTTTAATTTTTATTCAATGTTAGAATGTAAAGCATTTGTTACTTAAGGTAAATTTGCAATAATTAAATTCAGATTCTTTTATAAATTGACATGAATGTATAATGAAATCAAAACTAATTATCTTATTGCTCAGTGAACTTTTACATTGTCTTATCGGGGCCTTTTATAGCTGACTATGAGGTATGGGCTTTGCTCATTGTTGAAGGCCGTATGGTGACCTATAGTTGTTAATGTCTGTCATTTTGGTCTTTTGTGGATAGTTGTCTCATTGGCAATCATACCACCTCTTCTTTTTTATATTTATTATTTGAGCTGCATTAGATAGAAATCGACCTTCTACAAGTACATGTACACAGATATATGTGCATGTACATGTAAAAGACATTGATAGGTTTTGGAACATCCAAATACCAAGTAAAAGATGAACTCTTTCAGAATTGAGACCTAAATAATTTATGAAAATTTTTCAATTTTTGATTTACTGTAAATTCAGAAATTATTGCGTGCATTTATTATTGCGGTTTTGTCATTTTAAACTTAATGCGATTTTAATTTTTACGATTTTGAGAAAAATCATGCTTAATTCAGAGAAAATATTACAAAATGCGAGTTGTAATTATTGCGTTTACAACTCTGTGGCATTATTCGCAATAATAAAAACCTCACAATAATTTCTGCATTTACAGTAACTAAGACCTTTAAAAATTGACAGAAAGATTAGATTTGCAAGCCTATTGAGGTTTTGGACCATATTTTATAGAGTTGTTTAAAAGATAATTTCTGCATATTTAAGCTCCAACAACCATTTCATATATAATTTGAGGTGAAATTAGAGATTCATTTAACAATTAACATGTTTATTCTTTTTATTATACTAATTTAGTCTATTACCCCCATGGTAAATTGTTATTTTTAATATTATTTTTTTAATTAAAGATTTGCAATTTATGTCAGTATAATCTCATACTGTTGAAACTTTGTAGATAAAGTTAAGTATTAATTATTTGAAATAGATATAAGACATGAACATTGTACATGTATGTAAGATTTTCGTAAGTAAAACACAAACTGACAATGCCTTGGCAAAAAAACATTTAACAAAAAAAAGACATACAACAGTTTACATATACCTTACATAGAAAACAAATTAAGCAAAATAAAACCCACCAAGAATAAGGGGAGTGGAGGTGATCTGCACATTGAATATCAAAATGATTACTGGTATTGTTAATTTTAAAATGGTTGCTTGTAGCATTTTCTTATCATACGGGTATATAATCGTCAGTTAATTTATGAACAATGATATTGATTTAAAAAAAATCTTTTTTTCTAAAAAGCAAATAAGAAATTACACTTCGCACTCTTGGCACACATTTCGTGACACTAATTATCTTATGGAATATTTCCATACACAAAGCCTCATTTAAATCATTTACTGTGGATTCATTATTTTAGTGGTTACCAATTTCCGTTGCTAGGTGAAAAATATGAATTTCATGGGTATACGATTTGTACAGTTTCACCAATTCTTCACAGGAACCTTCAATAAAATTGTACTTAGTTGAAAACTAATTAAATACTCATGAAATCAACTGAAAAATAGGTACCCCACAAGTAATATTGAATCCACAGTACTGTAAATTCTGAAATTATTGAATGCATTAATATTTACTATTGGGGTTTTGTTATTTTAGACTAAAATGCGATTTATTTTTTTATGATATTGTGAAAAAAAACTGTTTAATTCACATAAAAATTTTCAAAATGCAAGTTTAATTTCTTGAAATATAACCTGTTACATTTTTTGCAATAATAAAAACATTGCAATAGTTTCTGAATTTACAGTATACTCTTTGGTTTTGAGATGAACACGATTAACTAATCTGTTTTTGTAAGAGATGAAATAATTATTGTATTTTAGAGAAATTAAGACATTGCACTGCAGCATGAATTTTTTATTTTACATGTTTTACCAGAAAAAAGGGAAACAGTATATCTATATATTTTGTGGTTATTATCAACAATATTTTTAGGGGCCTTGGTGGCCGAGGGGTCTAAGTAGTTACTACTGTAATCACTAGCCAGTCAACACTGAGGTTGTGAGTTGGAACCCTGCTTGTGTGGGTGCACTTGACTCCAATCTTAATTTACTAGGAATGTCAGTTTTTCTATCGAAGGTCAGTGGTTTTCTCCAGACACTCCGGCTTCCTCCACCAATAAAAACTGGCCGCCACTAAATAGCCTAAACGCAGTGCTAAAAAGTGGCCTTAAAACACCAAAAATCAAATCAAATCAACAATATTTTTCTATGTACAAAGATGATTTGACTATATGGTCACGTTTACACCCCAAAGAATTTACAAAAAGAAGCATTGAATTCTTAAGTGATATTCATTCTATGATCATATTTTATGTTATAATTTGTATTTGGAAACATTGGATATGGGATATCATTGTTTTTTTTTCATTTATAATTGATAAGGATTCTCATGAGTGAATTTTAATGTTTTTTAAATGTTTTATTTCTCAGTTATGCTTTTTATCTTTTTTTGTGTCTGATAATTTTGGGTTTTCATCTTGTAAAATGATCAACATCACTTTAAATTTGATTTTTTGTTTATGGTAAACCATTTTTGACATTTTTTGGGTCTTCTGCTACAAAGAACAGACTGCTTCTTTTCTGATTTCTTGAAAAATCTAGAAAAGACAATACTTCATCAAGAAAAAATGAAGATTTAATTGAGATAAAACATGCAACAAAATATAAATGAATATTTTGAAAAAAATAATTTTTGATAAGTTTAGGGACCAGCAGTAACATACCTTGTTTTATGCATGTTTTGTTAAATAAGTGCTATAAAATTTCAGAATTTTTTGTCATGCATCTTGAATGTCAATTATTTATAAAAGCTTTCAATAAGAAATAGAAAATTATATCTAACCTTTTTACAAATATGTTCTGTTTGGTGTAATTTTTTATGCTTACAAAACAAAAGAACTATCAATTTGAATTTTGTACCACTTACTAAATTGAATAGTGTTTTATAGAATGTATGATGAGGGAATTTATTTTTTTTATTTGTGTGATTTTCCTTTGTTCATCTGATTAAGGTGTTTACATTGATATTTATTAGACAAATGATAATAAGATGATCCTTATAACTACTGATGTTTTGAAATTTTTATTTTCTTTTAAGAAGACACACCAAAGACATATGAAAAGATCGACTTTTCTATTTTATGGTGAATATGCTTTTTGTATTTTTAAAATGCTATCATTTGAAATCTTTTATAAAGACTTACTAAAATTTGAAATTATGACACAAAAGTGAACAAAATTGAAATGTCCCAAAGAAAAAAAATCAGGATATCAATAATTTTTTATCACCATTTAGAAATATATTGATTTCACATCTGAATTGTTTTAATTATTATATCTCAATTATTGGTATGTTTGATGACAATAAGTCTATTTTTATATTACCGACTTTTGTCTCCAGGCTCTATTTTTTTGACAGGTCACTTTAATACACAGTGGTAAGACATCCTGGTATTCTGTCAACTATTTCAAACCTAGAGAAGTAAAATCAAACATATAACGGTGCAATTTGGGGGAAAAATTAACTCCTTTCTGATGATTTAATCATGTATAGAAAGCATTAAACAGTAAACTTTCCCTCAAATTTGTACCAATTAAAATCTTGAATTTAATTTTTTAAATTGCTCTTGCGTGACTGATTGCCAGGATGTAAACCACTTATAGAAGGTAATCTGTCGAAAAAATATAAATTTCTGGGTTAAAAGTCAATAATATGAAAATGGTATATATTGTCAAACATTTTACGACTGTAGTTAAGGGCGGTAACTCTGGGAAAAGTGTTAGTTGTGTTTGTAATACATAATATATTAGTACATTAATTCATACAAGTTTTTTCTAACTTGGTACATGTGCATTACTGTTGATGACTGTTGAAGTCTTTATTTTTGTTATATCAGTATTTTACATAGTTTACTTATTCCTTTTAGTCATTTTTCCATATATTTATTTTTTAATTGAGTATTGGATTTTGTAATAAAGTTTAAAAATGTTTTGAATTTTTTTTTCTCACTTATCTATACCAGGATACCAGCAGTAAAAACATCCTTTATTTATCTTTATCATTTTTGTCAAGCCTTCACATGCTGTGGTTAAAGATTTTGAAATTTCAATAACTGTCTTAAAATATGCTAGAATTTTACCAAACTTGGACAGAAGCTTGTTTATGTTAATAAGATATTATCTAGAAGGAAATTTTGTAAAAACTTATTCCTGTTTTTTACTTATATTAATTATAAATGAATCTTACAGTTATCACTTTTTTGTTTGTTTCAAAAGCGAGACAAAAGAGATCCTACATTCCATGTCCTCAGCGGCAGCATCCTCAAATATTCCCTCTGTGGTTAAATTTTTTATAACTTTCTTAAACTATCCTTGAATTCTACTACACTGAAAAAAAACATAGACAACTGCAAAAGTAGGCAAGACAATGGGTCTGCTGAACCCCTACACATTTTTCATTGTACCTAATAATTATCTCATGAATGTTTTGGTTTGAATACTAAGCAGGAAATTAAATTTAAATAAAACTAAAAACTTTGAGATAATTAAGTGTTTATCAGACATTAAATAATTCTTTTGTGAAAATCAAGCATCCATACATGAGGTAGCCATTTGATAAAATTGTTTTCGTTTTATACACAATGAGAATAAATTCAACACTGATTGAATACATAAGATAAACTCATTTTATATTTGATCTAACGAACATCAACTTCTAAAAGTCAAGAAGTCATGGATATGGATGACTTAACTACCACTTTATGCAAAAAAAAACAAACAAAAATCAATCATTTAGTATTCACTGTTAGATACATAATACAATAATAATAATTGCTGATATTAGACAACATTAAATTAAAGATGTGGTATGATTGCCAATGAGCCACTTCAGAAACACTAAATAACAGGATGTGTATATTTACAGGTCACCAACTGTAAGCTTAATCCATACCGTATAGCTAGCTAAACAATACCCCTTAATGACAAAATGTGGAGCAATTCAAAATAGAAAACCAAAAAGGCCTGATTAATACCCCAACTCCTTTAAATGTAGGATGAACAGAGAATATACAATGATGAGGTGTTCAATTAGTATTTATATTTCCAAACAGTCTCAATATCATCTCCATCACCGGAAAAAAAAATGGAGCAGGTGTTATTTTACTACTAGAAAATTATGTACGACAAAGCACTTAACTACGATCATACAGAAACAAACTGTTGTCTTAATTTATCAATTTGTAGAGATACGTTGAAGCAGGGACTTTCTATACTATTCTTCAGTATAGAAAGTCCCTGGTTGAAGACAGCAGAAACCGTCTTTAGACAACTGTTATAGTCAATAAATACATTTTTAGTCCGTTCGGCTTTCGAAAATAAGAAAACAAAATGTCCTGACACGATTCAATGTAAGCCAAAACGAACGACAAAATTGTGGAATTGATTTATTATATGCTTAATAATTGTCCAATTTGTAAAATTAACTATTAAACGAGACAACCACTGATTTATCGGACATATCTGACTGGGAAAGATACATGAAGAATATGATGGTGTTAAAATATTTCAACACATAACTGTATTAATGATCTGCGACAGTATTAAAACAATTATCCAAACTCAAAGAACCCATTGGAAAAGCCTTGGCTAGTCAGCTCGGCAAAGAACAACAGCACGAAAAATACAAAGCACCGATATATATATAAAAGATGAGTTTTCGCAGCTATTGAAATAAAAGGTCAATGCTCACGTCTAACAAAAACAGTTTGAAAATATCAATTCTTATATGACGACCTATTATCGTCAACCAGTATAATCACAATATATCTACATTTAGCGCAAACGCAGTAATACACAAAAACGGCATTTTCGTGTTTCGACCAACTTATTTGTACTACCTGATATTCTTTATTTATCTACATTAAAACCCCCTGTTTACGTAGGCCAATATTCAGATACAATATATTCATCTCTATTCTACAGCAAAATAAACAAATCAGTCCATTCCTATTTATACTTCATGGTAAAATTTAATAAAACCAAAATTCCGCGAAATAATGTTGTTGTCTTGGCATGGCAACGAAACAAAAGTGACGTCACAATGCTTCCGCAAACAAAAAATCAAATGTAAATACTGGGTGTTTTAAGCTTCTTGAACGCATCAGAACGGATACATTACATTAGAAGAAAATATATAAGTGAAAAATGCGATTGAAAAAAAAAATAATCATTGAATTGTATAATATTACTTAAATTATCAAAGTTGGGTAAACGGAACAGCCAAAACAGTATCGTATGTATCATGTGTATAGGGCTTTCACGGTTAACAAATTTACCGGATTTGTCCTAGTCAAGCCCTGGCCTCAGTGGCTCATTTAAGAAAAAAAAAAATTGTTGTCACTGAGTCCAACCTCGCCCTCCATTACCTTCAATGGTGCAAGCTCCCGGATAGATTACCCGGGGGCGATAGAGACAATGCCAGAGCGCTCAAGTACGAAAAATGTATCACAAATGGTAAAACTTGATAAAATAAACAAGTTGCATACCTGAAATGCTTGTACACTATATGGAAACTCATCTTAACAGAAGGAAATCCCTTGCAGTCGGAGCTCAGTGACAACAACAAAAACACAAAAAAAAAACAACAACAAAACGAGTCACTGAGGCCAGGGCTGGACTAGATTTGTCCTTAAAGAATCGAAATAATTCATGGAAGCCGTAGATTTGTTTTCATTTAACCATGGATAGGGCATTTGTATCCGTATTTTACCCCTCGCTAACGCTCAGGGTACAATAATCGAATATAAATACCCAACCCATGGTTAAATGAAAACAAATATACGGCTGCCATGAATTATATTTTAATCAATACACATCCAATCGGAATAGTGTCAAGACGTCATGAACGGCAAGAGGAAAGGCAAAACATTGTGGTGTTATACCATAGGCCAATAACTAAATAAGTGTTCATATTGTAGTAGCAATCTAGATGATAGTTTAAATTTATTAAATATAAATAAATCAATGAAAGTATACATAACTCTTGCTTCTTACATCACATAGAATCGATATGTTTGAAACAAAATTGAATTTTCTGACATCTTGTAATACAGCTTGAGTGTCTTGACTTTTTTGGGTATAAAAATATGTACAAACAATATCCTACGCAAAACAACCTTGAATTGTTATAAAAATGGCCGATACTCCAAAACCTTGTTTAATTGTTTTGTATTGGGTACCTTCAACAACGAGAACAAATATCTGTAGCAGTAAAATTTACATATTTTTACATTATAAATCTTCGAAATAAGTATATAAAGCGGAGTTATGCCACCTTGTACGAATAACCCTTTTAACAACTACGAGTAAAAAAGAACATTCGCACGTTATACAGATATTAATTGTTGTTGCCTCAACACATATCAAAATGCATCTATAAACCAGTTAAAACACGATTAAACTATGATTTAACATGTATCGTAAACGTTGTTTCACTTTGAGTATAGGATAACTCTCTTTATTTCAACCAAACACGCGTATGTCAGTTAAAAAGTTGAATACGATTTTCTAATTGATTGCTCAGATAATCTTAACTACAGTTCAAAGTTATTATATTGTCTGTCTTAAGAACAGAAATGAAGATTGGGTGCATATTCCGAAAGTTATTATCAACATTCACACATTTTTAAGGTATATCCAGATGCACTAAACATTTTTTTAAAACAATTCTTCCAGTGAAATAAGTGTCAATGCTCAGGGTTAACTTATTCAAACAACGTTTTCTGCAATTTTCGTTTACAAAATTCAGCATGATTTGACATTACTTTCTTTTGAAATGCATTATAAAAAGTGAGATATATGGAATGGTATATTTATAAAAAAAAGTCAATCAATTAAACATGTTTAAAATAGTCCATTAGCTATTTATAATGGAAGCATTATACACTGTCACCGTTCTGCATACTAAACAATAAAGCAACTGTTACATTATAATGTATGTCTTAAGAACAGAAACTATCCATAGGTTTACGAGTTTTGAACAGCGGTATACTACTGTTGCCTTTATTTACATGATATATTTTCAACATACATAGTATTGACGTCTATAATTCATTCAACGTATTGCAGACGTCAATCTTGTGTTATTTGGAAGACCAGCTGTATCAAGAAAACAATTTCGATTTTTCAAATCCCCCCCCACCCCCCACCCCAAATTTTACTGAAATTTAACGTTTGTCGTAGTTAAAATGTAGATGCAGTCTGATAATTTTTTTATTAACACCAATTGTTTGTAAAACCTTCACAAAAGGTTTTGGAACTGAGAAACATTTTCTTTTATCTAAGAAATACAATCGTTAGTAAACGTTTTTCAAATATATTATTTATAATTTTCTGTTATTTTACTTTTGAATGATATTTTCTTTGAATAACTATAAGCATACATTTTGTAGTGACAAGATGATTGCTCATTACCTCATTAATGTCTAAGGTTTTATTTAAACCTAATTATAGGTTGCATTTCTGTAAATATTGACAATGCAATTTCCCATAGGAACTCCTTTAACGGCTAAAATTGTATCCCTTTTACTATCAAGTTTTGAAAAAAATCTGATCATAGAATTGAAAGTTCATTTGCACCACAATTTTTTTCAAAGGTCAAAATATAGGGCTGTGCGGCATATTTTCAAAGTTTATATGCCCTGAACTTCTCAGAGTTTAAACTTACACTAATTTTCTTAACTACCCCTACCTCGAATGAAAGGTTACCACAGATTTCAATGTAAACAATATGCACGTGTTTATTTACTGGTAACATTCCCAAGTTTTGTCTCTGCGATATGGAACACAGAGAGCACAACTGGGAACCAGTATGTAAAAAAAATATTTTTCTATGAATATTCAATTTCTCCCCCAAAAAGGCGTGTTTTCAGAAACAGTTGTATTTACAAAGTGCAACCTTATAGCATATACAACAGTTTTATTTACTACTGTATTTTCATAGGGAAAAAAAACGTTGTTTACGCATTAAACACACACGTTTTATTCCGAACTGCTAAACTACATTGTCCTCTTGCACCCCTGTATGTGTTTGGGTTTATAAATAAAATCTTAGTGTTAGATAAGAAAAAAATTTAGTTTGGTTTAATTGTAATTAAATATGTATTCTTGTCTTTATATGATTATTACACGCCCATATCACCAATGAAATTTTCAACGTTGCCGTTTAATGGTCGTACCATTATTTGTTTGAATATAAAAAATCTTAAAAAATGGCAAGTTCAATTTGTTATCATTCTGGAATTTGCCAACTTTCTTGTCATTTCGCAACTTCCCAATAACATATTTTCTAAATCAAAATGATAACTATGTACATCCATTTGAATTGTCCATGAACACACACTTGCTAAGGTGAAAGTTTTGGATACTTAATTATTACCAGCAGTATATACTATGAGACGATTTATCAACGATAGGATATGCAGGAAAATGAAGGAAGCTGGCTTGTCATATTTTGGATTTTTTGTCAGATTTTCGGAATCCTATGGTTTTATCCATTTGAATGCCTTGAAATTTTTTGTCCTGTGACCACAATTTTTTTAATTTTTCAAAATTTCAATGGCTAATATCTCGAAAACAAGTATAGTGACCTATATATTTTTTTTGCTCTTTGGGTTCCTTTATTAATCCCCCATAAATTTAAACAAGTGTTTTGAAAAGTTAATTACTTTGAAACTAAGAAGCGAAAACCCTGAAGACAGAGATATCATACTTTCAGAAGTATTTTTAAATGTGTAATTATGTGTCCTCCTTAAAAAAATAATTATATACGACATAGACAAACTAAACCATATACCCTTGAGAAGAATGCCATTATTGGTTTTATTTGATGTGGTACATTTATTACCCAATATTTAGCACGATTAAGCTCTAAAAGCAATGCCATGTTTTGTAAGAAAAAAGAAATGCTGGAGAACTCCCTGACCGAAATATCATAATTGGATCAATAAAGTTCATAATCAATGGAAATATTTATCCTATAGAAAATTATTGTCTAATTAGATTATATTGCGGTTAAAATGAAAAAACAAAGGGAAATCAAGGAAACTCACTCTATAATTTAATAATTACAATTTACTTGATGAAAAATATTTACATAAATGAACCATCTTACGCATTGACCATTTTGCTTGGTTTGTAGAATTTGAAACTTATCAACCCTATCACTCAATGCATTTAATTGTGTTTACAATATAACCTGTTCAACCGTCCTTATATAAATTCAAAAAGGTGTCTGTTAAACCAACTAGAAACCATTCCTGTACAATTTGACAAGAGGAATTTTGCATGTTTGTAAAACGACCCAATGTTACACCGTATATATCTTGTTTAAAAAAATCGGATTTGTCAGATAAAGACAGCGCAGTAGTATACCGCTTTTCAAAAGTCATAAATTGATTGAGAGAAAACTAATCCGGGTTACAAACTATAACCGAGGGAAACACATCAATTATAACGGAACAGCAACAACACTGAAGTGCACCAAAACAAGCGCCAATATAGCATGCATACATAGAAACGAACTATTAGATAACACCTGCCATATTCCTGACTTGGTACATGGTATGTTAAGAAAAATGACAGGTTGAACCCGGTTTGATGACTAGTTGAACCTCTAGCTTAAATAGCAACGTTAAAAAGTATCGCTCAAATGACATCACTACCTGACAAAAATACAGCACAGACGCATGAGCACTCAGCACAGAAAAACGCTGACATGAATTATAGAATAGTCTTTACAACGTGTAAACCGCAGAACAAAAACGAACATCTTCCATTAACGACAGCACAGGACATCACCAATAAAGGCAACAGTAGTATACCGCTGTTCAAAGGTGACGAATTTTTGTAAAGGAAATATAATCTGGAAATTCTTACAATTATTTTAATAATACAAGACCAAACAATTACCATGATTATGACTCTATTGAAAGGCCATTTTTAAATAACTGCTGTGGCGACGTCATAATTATTTGCACAAACACTTGATCCATGGCAAATGGAAATTATGTCGTTTATACTGACAAGTAAGACAAATGTGAAATGTATCGAAAATACAGATTTCATAACACTACCGATAAGACATCACACAATAGCCAACCGAAACCACAACAGAGAGACATCAGAAATAAACACATGCACGTTTGATGCACAAATACCAAGACACGTCGTATATATAGCAATGCAAATTCACACTCGACGATACTGTCATGTTTGAGTATAGGTCACATTTGGGACTTAGAAGACAGACGAAAATCTAAGACGTGGTAAAAATGTCATTATTTTCTGTGTATGAAATATGTATGGTGTGAACATTAAAGAGCATAACGTTTCGATTAATATATGTAAAAACCATCCGACGGAGCAAAAGGTATGTTACTGCTGCGAAATTGGAAATTGTTAATTTCAAGTTTACATGGATGTTTGAGATGCAAGTATTGATTGAAAGTGGGCTATTAAGTAAAATATGTATATAAAAGAACGTCCGAACCAGTGACAATTGTACAACAGATTACATATGTTTAGAATTCACGAATTTTGCAAGGTATTTTTTCTTTTTGTTTTTTAGAAAGTTTTGAAAGAATTCTGCTTCATAGGTGTACAAAAACAAGTCGACCAGAAGGGGTGCGCAATTTGTACCCATTTGAAAACCGACTATCTGTTAAAATATCAATCCTACAAAGTCGACAATTCAATTGTCGATTAAAATGTAAAGAATTTCGATGATATCATCTTCAACGTTTTTTTGATAGAATCAGAGTGCTTCTTCACAAAAGAAGAATTATATAACCCAACACAAGTAATTTATAGCTATGATTCTCATTTTTATAGGAAAAGCTTTGTTTAATGAGATGGTGAAGTTAAACGTTCAATTAAGCATGGGGGATATTAGTGTAAAGCGTAGAAAAATCAAGGGGCTTCATGTTGCTGCAAAATTTCAGAGATTGGGATCTCAGATTAGCCATAGATCTTTAAAATTTTTGAGAATCCACATCTGATTATCACCACTGGTTAAATATATTTTATCACACTATTTTACTGTAGACTTTGGTTCCTTTGATGTTTATACCAAAACAAATGAGGAAAAACTTATGATTTTGTAAAATGTAATTTATTGTAAAAAGTAAAATCACAAAATACTGAACTCCGAGGAAAATTCAAAACGAAAAGTCCTTAATCAAATGGCAAAATCAAAGCTCTATCCCATCAAACGAATGGATAACAGTTGTTGGTACAGGCATTTTCTCATGTAGAAAATCGTTAATCGAACCTAGTTTATTAGTTAGCTAAACCTCTCACTTGTATGACAGTCTTATTATGTTCCATTATACCGACAACGATGCGTGGGCAAAACAAACAGATATTATAGTTAAAAATGTCAAATATACAGCAGTCAACATTTTATTATAATTTTAATCACAAAAAAAACCCAAGCAAATATGTAACAAACGCACGAAATGGCATATAGACCAAGTGAATGATGTTAAGAATATGTAAAATCACAAGTTGTGATATTTATTCCAAGCTCTTTTGAGAGACATTGCAATTAATTTTTTTACATGTGAAGACAATATGAATTGAGGATTTATCTACTGGAACAACGACAAAAATCGGCTCAAAATCATTGCTAATGTATTATTCTTTTAACTCAACTCCTTTGCGTATTCCATTTCGTTTACTGATTCAATCCATAAGATGTTGTTCTCATACAAGTTAAAACGATGGTGAACATATATTTTAACCTATAACATCAAATCAAACAGACATAGACTCTCCCAACTGCACGTGATCGTCACATCTACTTATATTTATGTTTATATATCAGATCATATGATAGTCAGCAATCTTCGGAGGTTATCGCTTCTGTTAATAAATAAGATGACTTACATACACACGACATGCTGACATATACTAACCAGTTAATGCATTGTCAATTGTTTATTTAAGACTTTTCGTAATTTGGATACACTACGTAATAAATCAAACGTAAAAATTTAAGTCAAATTGATGAACATGAATTTAACAGGTAATGTTCTTTAAACCATTTATGGTTGTTTGTAATCATTGATCATTTTGTTTTCATTATTGCTATTTACTAGAACGTTTTCTTGTGAACTTACCAGTAGCGTAATTGTGGAAAACGTTTAAAATATTGAAGAGTTTATTTTCGCAAAGGCAGCATTTTCTACCAATGACCCGTTTTAATAGATTGACTTAACATTGTATAAAAACGATTAACATACTGAATACGATCGATTGATAAGATGCATACGGTCTGAAAGTTAGTTAATATGCAAGTCTTAAAAATGAAATGTGAATCGATTCATTGGTTAGGGACGAATATTTTTGTTATCATTTTTCTTTTGTAAATGTATAATTCAGGAATATAAAATCCAACCCGTAATATTATCAAATCGACCCAGGACCTATATTTTAGTAATACAAATATTTGAGTAGACCAACTGGTAGATTCAAATAACACGATTTCACAAAAGAGAAGATATATAAAATTACAAAGGACAAAACTTATACTGTTAAAAAAATAGAATTTGAACTAGACTAACTGTTGGCATTTTAAATTTGTATTATACTTAATTTAACTTTTATTGTATGGGATTGTTGTGATGAAACTGTAATGTTTGTGCTATTTCTAAAGAAATATTATCAAGGCATTGATTTCTTATTTCAAAAGTTATGGTAGATTTTGGGGTATAAATTAAAATCCATTGATTTGTTTTTCACGCAGCAGGTTTCGACAAATTCTCTGATTTTGTGAAGATTATGCATTCAAATATAGAATTTTAGGATAAAATATCAGTCCGTATAATAATGGAATAAACATTGGGTTCACAGGACTCATTTCTTGCTACATGATAAAGGAGTTTAATTCACAACAAATTCTGTTATAAAAGAAAAAAAACATTATCTTAATAATCTCCCTTTATCTGAGTAATATTTTCTTTGCGCAATGTAGTGTTAAGAACAAAAATGAATACAAAAGCAGTCTGTTTGTCTTTTTAATTTTTAGCCATGGCGTGTCAGTTTATTTTCGATTTATGAGTTTGACTGTCCTTCTGGTATCTTTCGTCGTTCTTTTAGATGTGGAAGTGCTTATTTAGCTTCATTCATTAGTAATTGCTAACAATCCATGCAAAATAGTATAGGACGTTTATATCCAAGCGTTACACACATTCATTAAAATATGGTTGTTGTCTGCTCTGAAACTTAATTAGTTGGTGTGAGTTAAAACACTTCTGGAACAGTTATAATTCTGAAGCACAACACTGCTCGCACAACCGCCAAGCCTCCGACTGAAACCGTCTCCTTCCAATGAAAACACTATTGATAAAACCTAACTTCAATACAAAAGCGTTTCAACTATGAAAGAAGAAAGTTGAAAGTAATTTCTGGTTTTGAAATCCCTGTCTTGCTATTTTACCAATGATGCATAGATAACTTCCAATTTGAATGTAAAATGTCACTACAGAATATCATTACTACTAGCGAATGAATTTTCAAACATAATAATTATCTAAAAGGACAAAATAAGAATATCACAGTCAAATCAAATTAAAAAAACAATATTACCATAAGGAAAAACAAAATCGTTTTTTGTCATGAAATTCCTGTATATAAGTAAAATAAAGTATAAAGTAATTTTGCCAATTGTTGCTGATTACATAAGAATTATTCAAGTATGCATAAATTACTGACAAAAACCAAACGCTCGACTATATCAAAACATGTGTGTTATTCCACACATGGAACAAACCAAGTACCGGCATTTCCAGAAGAAAATGGTGAATAAAACCTGGTTTTATAGCCTGCTAGAGGTAGACAGATGTCTATGGCTCCGTTATATGGAAAAAGTTTGATAAACAATCAGAAAGAACAAAATTGTTTAAAGAAAGGACAACCAGAATTAAACAGCCAGAAAAAGATAGGCGAAAGACAAACAACAGTATACACAAAAAAAAAGTTAAAGACTGGAAAGAGGAAATCTACAAAACACCGGGGATGATATCAGAATTGTCTAAATACAATCAAAATTCGGGTAAATGTTATAAAATTGATCAACCAAATGGAATTTAGAAGTTTCTTCTCTGGATCAGGTCATACACTGTTTTTTAACAATACAGCAACAAGTTTGATACGAAAGGGGCACGATTGCTAATATTTAGTGCATCTTATGGCACCACGAAATAAGAGGCACGAGATATTATCATTGATTGTTGATTGCTGTCTGTTCTTATGTTTTGGGGTAAATTGTTTGGTCATAAATTAAAATATTGATTTCTTTTTGTTTTTTAATGTTTCTCATTTTGTAAAATGAGCATGATCAATGCATTTTACAGCTGAATTTACTGATATTGTCAACTGTTGGTCCGAGACCACCATTGTCGTCCCCTGATTAATGACAAATATAGTCCCTAGTGTTGACAGTGGGTTACTTTCCATTAATTTTTATACCCCTTCCAAATTTATTTCTCCATTGTTTAATGCCTCAAATTGCAAGTAGGGGGATGAAATTACACTGTAAAAAATTTGGGTCCAGAATTTTAAAGGAAAGTAGTGATTTGGTCCAGCTGAAAAAGGTTGAAAATGAGCACTTCGGAAGCTGTCAAAAGATTTCAAGACGCCCTAAACATAAAATTGTCCATATTTTGAGTTAGAGCCGATGAAGTTTTCTATAATTTTGATATAATTTGTCCCAAAAGTAGTACAACACACTGTAAAAGTTTCTTTGAGAAAGCGCAGGTGGGATTTTTTTTATTTTCATTTATGTTCTAAAAGAAATGCACTACGAATTAATTGTGTTCTCGGACCTGTTGAAGGCCGAACGGTGAAAAATAGTTGTGAGAACAACGTTATTAAAAAAAGTGTAATATATATCATGTAAAATATCTTTGATGAGTATTTTTGCAAAGAAATACCATGTTGTATGTATTTTCTTGAGGTCTTCAATTTTTTGACTTCAAGAAAACAAACGCAAACGTAGAAATCGATAGTCTGATTTACATGTCTTGCCATTAAGTTTCTTGTGGAAATATCCGCCATAACCTGAAGCCCTTTAATAACAGATTTTTAATACAGAGATAAAAAAGTCTTTGAGTCAATTCTATTTTCATAAATGAGTTCGAGAAAACATGTTTGAAATAGAATACATTACTTTAAAGTATTAATTGAATAAATTGCCTTCATCTAGATCCCATCTGTTTTATTTCCTTAGTTCCATTTCCTACTTGATTTTTTTTGCATCTTTTATTGATTTGTGTAAAATATATTGTACATTTTTGTTTCAGTTTTAAAATTTTGATATGTGAGGTGTTTGAAAAAAAGGCCTTACACTTAGTACATTTTGTAACTCAAACAACAAGTTGTTATGTAATTGGTTTTTCTATTAACATGGTAAAATGAAACATCGTAATATTTTCCAAATGATAAAATGTATAAATAAGATGTATTGAATTTATCAGTTAAATTCTTTATCGAAGCATATAATGGAAATGCGGTCATAAATATCATTTCTACATATTTTAAAAACATTTGTTTGAAATATCGTGATTATATTTATTCAACATACAAGAACTCTCAAATGTCTTATCTTCTATCTAAAAAAAATCAAAATTTTTAGTATTTTTGATGAATAATACTAGATGTGTCGTAAACAAACGATATGATCTTTTGTAGTATACGTCAGCATCAAAAGCATTTTTTTGAATATTTGTATAAGTTAATGAGATATATAGAAAATTTATAAGATATGTATATTTCAATCAAAATATGATATCTTTCAAATTATATAAAAGACATTTTTATTATCTAAACAGAATATCTAATAAACTAGATCAAATATGTATTCTTATGTTGGATGGCACTACTAATGCTTTAAAGAAAATTTAATTAATCTTAAACATAAAATGTACTATGTATGAAATATTTAAAACATAGACTTTATAAATCCATTCAAATACATTTAACTGAATCGAATATTATTATTTATTATTTATTATGTAGTAGTGACCGAAAACGATATATATATGGGATCAGACAATTCCATATGGGGTGAGAGCGAAACCCCATATGGAGTTTACTGACCCCATACATATTGTATTAGGTCTCTAGCACATTGTGTAACGAATTTATCAAACTGAGTATATTAACATTTGGTATTTACACAAGTGACCTTTCAAAGTGATGAATTCCTGTTATTATTGCGAATTTACTTGCAATTGTATATACACTATCACCAAATTGTTAGCTTTTATGTGTTTTATGTGTACTATTCAATCGTTCATCATAATATATTTTTCGTCTGTTGAAAACTTTTTTTCAGCACCGGGTTGCTTTTATAAATGAACATGACTACTACTAGCCGTTTATTGAAATAAGGTCCGCCTACTAACATTACATGAAATGTAATGTTCTTCACGTCATTGCATTTAACCAATCGTACTCCTATTAATGAATTGGAGGTCAGATAATCATACAGATACTAACATAAATATAAAGTTCACCATTGCATCGTGAGAAGCGATATTTCTCCACTCGACACAGCAATATTTTGAACTTAACTGTGAACAGTGGAGAAATATTATTTAGCATGATAGTCATATCTAATTTATATTGGGTTTTGTACGATACTTCTGTTAAATCATTCGATCTTTCACGAAAGATCTGAAAAAAAACCCAAGGTTCTCAATTATTTGCAAATTTGGAGAAAATTAAAAAAAAAAGAAGAAGAGTGTTGTCTAAAGAAAACTCAGAAAAAACACAACTTACAGTGATTACAAAAATAGTGTACCAGGTAAACAATAATGTCAACATAGTATCAAGGCAGTAGAATATCTTTTATAGCACCTTTTGTTTTAATTTAATTTAAGTCGAACTCATATTGTGTGAATCATATAAATGTAATATCTTGATTTTTTTCATAACGCATTATTAAGCATTACTGTTTAAGACACACACAACGCGATTGAAGACTCAGATCAATGTATCTAACTACATAACACATTATATAACATGTTTAAATAAAGGTGGTTTGTTTCATGTGTCGTGTTACGTACATTGATATATTTTGTTATATTTTTGAAGCTTATAAATATTTATAACATTAAATTCTTTCACCTCCCCAAAACTAGGTTTTTTTTCTCATTAAAGCAAGCCGCAATTTATGTATTACACGACCAAGGGTTCTTACTGAATAACACATTAAAATTAAGAAATTTATACATTATGTTCTCTGTAACGAGAAAAATGATATCGACATAATTTCAAAGTAAGAAGAATATACTATTTCTAAAATATGAATTAGACCTGCTGTGATAAATTGATTGTGAACTAAAAAAAAAACGTTATAATAAATATATATAAATGCATTTATCATGACAATGATTGATTTACAGAAACATTTGATGTGTTTATGCATACAAACCATAGTCTAGAGTTCAATACCATAGAAATTAAATTTTAAAGTGCATTAAAACTGAATAAAACATTTGAATAAAATTAAAATGGATATGGGGAATGTTTCAAAGAGACAACAACTCGAATATAGTTCCATGTTTCATCTTTTATTTAAATCGCAAATGAATTGTTTAAAGATAAGTATTGGAATATACCACAAATAAAACCTTTCGAAAGGTCGTATTAAAACTTATAGTATTCCCTTTAAATTGTACAAAATACACCAAGAAATGTTCATAACAAATACATGCTATACGCACAAAAGTCATGTTTGTTTTAATCGAAAAGATAGTTTTATCTATGTGTTTTACGTACGTTAAGGAATATATGTATTTTGTTAAAACACACTTTTTTTGCAGTAATATTAATAGTTTCATTATGTTTGGCTCTACTCTCTATATTTCCTACTTATATCTACATTACTAATCGACATCATAATCTCTTAACATGAATTTTTGTTTTTAATACAAATATGAAAATTTTCACGATTACAGCCCATAAATTGGTAAAAATTGACGAAAAATGGAAAAATCATCAAAATTGGGTACTTGCAAAGGGTCATTGTAAAACACGAAGTGCACCACCAAAGGATTTTCTGTTCACCAATTATTTTTTGACGGTCTTATAAACCAAAAAATCAGAAAAAAAGTTTTAATTCTAGAAATGTTTGGCTCCTCAGAGGTGTACATCCTGAAATATCCTGACAATGAGATGTTTCTCTATAAATATTTTCAGCAGCCTGAGTTGACCATTCAATTTCTATGCAACTTATAATTTATGGATTCGAAAAATTTGGAACAGCCATCCACTTTTTAAGGCATCTAGTCTAGTCTTTACCTAAGTGTAGTTATATCAACAAGTTAAAGATTTCAACAAATTTATTTGACTCACTAGATGTCATTGTCATCGAACATTTACAACTCCTGCAGTTAACATCTTCGCTTATAATTCAAACCTGCTACTTCCAAAGTGAAATCTAAACCTCTCAACAGCCTTGTGTATCATCGCTTAACGAATATGGTACCGCAGAACATGTCACAACTTGATACATTGACATCGTTCACTGAACAACTTAGAGAACTGTTAGCAAAATGTCACAAAACATCGAACATCCACGTATATGAACTGAAAGCAAAACTCCAATATATTGATGGGAGTAGAAGGGGACTATGCCGTAAACACATTTTGCGTGAGAGAGACAAGCTAGATATGATAAACACCGACGATTTCCATAACATATAATCATTGTACCGAAGGTGATATCATTAGAATGCTTGACTTTATGGTCGATATTTCTTGATGTAGGTCATTTTATATTTTGTAGACAGTCAGTATTTAACTTGAAACATATCGTACATCTAAAAAGTACTTACAAACGTGTATTCTGAACGTTGTGGAAGTGTATTCTCAAAGACAAATCGAGGAAAAAGCCTCAAATCGTTTTCAAAATTGAATGCTTTCAATTACCTAATTCGCAGTATTTGATATAAATAGGCTATGTGATTTAGACGAACATCTTTTTGTTTAGCTATAAACAGATAGATATTTCTAAATTAGAAAAATTCCAACAAACTATTCATAATGACAAAACGAAAACTAATACGATTAAAACCTTTTTTTTAGCCATTTGTCTTAAAATAAATTTATTAATTCAAAAATATGAAAATGGAGTGTAAAAGAGGGACGAAAGATACCAGAGGGACAGTCAAACTCATCAATCGAAAATAAACTGACAACGCCATAGCTAAAAATGAAAAAGACAAACAGACAAACAATAGTACACATGACAAAACAAATTTCATGAATATCATATAATACAGATACATGCAAACATTGCATCAAGATTGATATCAATTATTAATCAAAACTTGTCTAGAGGTCATTTGAACCTGGAACACTTTAAATTATACTTTGTTTGTTAGAGTATGATGATAGCTATTAACATGATTAGTATTTGTATTATTATATTCTTGCATGTACACCAAACGCAGTATTTATGCACTAAACATGCTCAAGTCATGACGATTGTTGATATTCAAACGGACATAGCAATATGTGAACAAGCCATTTGTAGGCCTATCGAAACTAATATGGTTGATGTGTCTTTTATTACTAATACAAAAATCAGAAATAAGAAAGAGCATGATTCATAGTGTTCCATTTTTTAGCACTTCATTATAAAATATAACACCAAATTTTCCAAAATGTTCCTCAAGAAGTTGACAGCTAACTAAAATTTTGGGCTTTGATTCCACGCCAGCCAGCCTTTCAGCATGTTTGACTCTTTTGGTGTTTTTCACTTTTGATGAATGTTTCTCGTGCGCCTGACTTTCATTATATTTGTTTTGATTTACCCAGGTATCGACTTTGATTGAACGGTTCCCTTGCTTCTGACTTCCGTTATATTTGACTGCGTTAGTAATACCTGTAATGGTTGACATTAAATCATTCACCTGATCCTTTATCGGTTTGATTCCATTTTTATTTGCAAAATGAAAACATTTAATGTTTGTTCTTTCTATAAATGCCTTGAGAGTGGGACAATTCGAAAGCCAAATTTCAAAAGCTTTATCTGAATCCAAGTCGTCATATCTCGTAAAAATCAAAACTAAATCCTCTGTTTTTTTATCTAAATTTTCAAATATCATTTGGAGTAAAAGTGGTTCGATTGGCAAAGGTCTTCCAATTGCAATGACAAATCCAAATTCAATATTAGTGTATTTCGCTCTCACTTGATTTGTTATCATAGTTAATTTGTGTTGATCATTTATATGAGGGGTATCAATGATTGTTATATCTCTTTCTTGCCATTGCCAAGTTTTTTCTTCGATTTCTGTAGTCAAAGGGATAGTCCCCGTCATTGACCTGAAGCATGCTGTCCCGACAATCGAATTCCCGGTAGCACTTTTGCCACTCCCCTGAGTTCCAATGAGAACAAAAGCTCTAAAATGAAATCAGATGTATTGCTGCAGATGCTTTTATATAAAAAATGTTTTACAAAACCGACAAACATGTAATGTGCATAAATTACATATGATATAAACTATACTCCGCAGTAGCAACTGGCTCAGATTACGGAATATTGATGGCGCACTAACATGTATAACGCTGTTACCATATCATGGATCACAATTGACTTACATATGTAGGACTCTAAAGTGCGATGGTACTCTAAAGTGCGATGCTCACGCTAAAGTGTGATGGTCTTCGCTTAAGTATGATGATGCACCACGCTAAAGAGCGATGGCTGTTTGTTCGCTTAAGTTCGATGGTTTATCACGTTAAAGTGCGATGGACTAAAAGGGTAATGTTAAAGTGCTTAAAGTTTTCTAAAGAACACGAATTTAAAAAAAAATAGTCTTCTGGCCAAAGCTAGTACAAGGTTTTATGACATATTTGATAGGCTTTGTAATTACCGGTAGTCTTAAGTGATCATTGTTTTAAATTAAAAGGAACGACAACGATATAATTGCTAAAATGATAATTTAGGTGTGACAAATATCTATATATGCTGTATATGTTTTTTTTTTTTAATTCAGGTCGGTTTCACATATTTGGATAATTGGTGTAGCTTGCCGGTCACAGTCTATCACTAATGTGGAAATCTCCTCTCAAAGTCGTCATTGTAAATTACAAATACAAAATGTGCTCTATTTTTTTAGCAGACAATTTATGATATTCGCATGGTTATATGACGTACCTTTATTTTATTTACTTTACTTTTCATTAAAATCGACATTATTTGAACGGGGACGGCAAAGTAAACTGCAACATTAACAATGATTTCAATGTACCCGTTAGCTTAAAATAAAAACAGGATAAAGGGTACTTATGCGTATAATTTTGTATCTGTATAGTTAGATGGTCGACTGCAGGTCAAAAGTCCTTCTTATAGCACCGAAAAAAACACATTTGCTTCAGCCGACAAAACACGGTTATCATGTTTAAATTGAGTAAGTCATGGACATTAACTGCAAAGTTTTTAATTAAATATTCTACATTTATTATCGGCATGTTCATTTTTTGTTTGTATAAAAGACTGTAGTACAAGATCCATAGTACGTTTATTACGTCTATTCTATCGCGGACCATCGCACTTTAGCGTGTGTAGGCATCGTACTTTAGCGTAGACCATCGCACTTTAGCGTGACTATCGTACTTAAGCGTCTCCATTGCACTACACATATACTAAGATTAAAGATTTCATAGCAAAAAACCCCTATAGAAAATGACAAAAATGAAGTGAGGGATTCACTGATAAAATTTAAAGATGACCAAAACAAATTATTTGAAATGAAAACAATATATTTTAAATGAAAACAATATATTTTAAATGAAAACAATATATTTTAAATGAAAACAATATATTTTAAATGAAAACAATATATTTTAAATAAGTGAAGTGTACGCTCACTGAGACACAGTGTAAAAAAAAAGGAGAAAGGGCTACATTACACATGATATCATACATTTACATTGTATAAATGAAAGAAAAATTAATAAGACACATGAAACGACTAAGATTGAGTTTTTGTGTTATCACCTTTATTATAAATATCGTTATAGCCGATGGGGAGTTGAGTGGACTTGTAATTGATATAAGATAAACTCCATGAATTGCTTTTAATTTTCTATGTGTGTTTTTCATTTTGTATACATGATGAATTTATTGTAAAGTTTTATTTTGACCAATGTTGAACGGTTTTCTTGAATAATATTCATGAACTGTATTTCAACAGTACTGAGTCAATTCAGCTGCTGATGAATGATAAGTCCCCGAGGGTATCATCAGATTAGAAGTCACTTCTTTGATTTTAACATGATTTATGAAAAAGAACTTCCCTTGAGTTGTTTTCGTTTATAGAATTTTGAAATAATAAAGAGACTAATATTTCAACTCCCTTACGCAAAATGTCGATAGCTTCGGGTATTATGTTGGTCATATTTTTCAAATACTCGGCTTTAAGTGTTCCTGATGTTAGGAAATTCAGAAAAGTGCCTCAGACACATACAATTTAGATAGATGTGTTTTCTGTTTTTTTTTTTTTTAACTTGATGGACTATCATTTGAGTTTAGAATTATCGACGACTTGTACAATGAAACCTATCGTTAACATATTAATGTATACAAATCTTATTGATTATATTTATAAACGTAAGATTCAAATACTAAACTAAAATGAAATAGGCGACTTTAAAAAAAAAAGGTAATGTATTATATGTCTTACTGTGTTAACGGTGTAGCCATTCTAAAATATATCTTCAATATGACACAAAACACGGAAGAGTTTCGTACTCTACTATTCATCCAATTTAAGTCAGTAACGTTTTTCATAGCGATTGGATGAATTTTTAAGTTAATATTATATTTAGATAGTTTCAATCAATCGTTCTATAGGATATTTGTGATTGGGCAACTGTTATCAAATGTACGCCTCACGTAGGCATATACCTGTTCACATCTCTATATGAATTCGCTGTTTAATATTTTAGTGTAAAAGTCCCTGTGATTTGATGTTTGAATGGAGATATATTAAACATAATGGCAGAAACATTGCAAAGAAATACGTAAGTTACATCATTTCGAATATGTTTCGGTAGCTAACATTCGTATCATAACTTCATCACAATTTGAGGATTCTCTTGAACATGTGTAGGTACCTACTATGCATTGGTAATCTTAACTTCCCAAAAAAATATAGTAAAATATCGTTTCATTTTGACCTCTTTAAAGTGTTCTAAAACTAATCTTTCAGTGTAATTAACTAGTTATTACTTCTAGCATAGAACTTAAAATTTGAAAAAAAAACATAGGAACATAGTGGAATTAACTTATTTTAAAGTTTAAAAGATCTTTGAAAATATTTTAGATATACAATGCACTTTTGATGGTAATTTTGATTCTCTTTTTGACAGTTTTGATTTTTCAACTCTTTACAATACACTTCCACACAATCTTATCATACAAAGGCATCCTGCTTAATCAAATGGTTGTTTTGTTAATATGAACGATTATTATTATTATTATATGATTATTATTGGAAGTGTGCTGAGATGATTAAAGCTCCTGATTAATCTAAAAATGATGAGTTTTACCCATACTATTTTATTATGAGGTAAATAAACTTGACCGTTTTGTATGTATATGACTTTTGGTTTGACTTTTTTTTTGCAAGAACTGGAATTGCATTTATCTGAAATACTTATAGAACTAGTGTCCTAGGAAATACCTTACCAGGAAAATTTGCATTAAAATTTATCACTTGGCAGTGAATCAGTAAACTTTGTCTGCAAGATAAAATCAGCTGAACGTTCGAAATATAAAATGCATCTGTGCTATTTGCGCAGTCAAATTTCATTGACTGTTTAATCATTTGTGATATACAGTCACTGATCGTATATTGTTTGTTTATGTCCTTCCGTAGAGTAATATTTTAGACGTCGTCAAATTTACAGGTTCGTGGAATTTTTAACTTCATTAATCTCAAATGATTTTTTTTACCTTAACTACTTAATTTTGAACAGCTGAAGGAGTTGCGGTATATAAGAAATATCCATAATTATTTTTTTTACTCGGATCAAAACAGAATAGAAAAGCTCGGCAAATGCTCGATTTTAACCTGTTTATAAGCTTTGTATTAATAAAATTTATGCTTCGAGAAAATGTAAGGTTATTCTATATGTAAAGAGAGTATCAGTCACATAAAAGAAAATAGACAAGCCATTGATAAGTACGCTATCTTAGATCTATCATATGACATATCAGAAACTTAACAGAATGATAGTAAAATTACTATTAGTAAATATAGATACTTTTGCCCAATTTCAGCAAAAACATACCATCAAAAACTAAAAAAGTAACTGATAATTTTATAATGCTTTGTGGTTATTATACTGCAGTTTTAACGATTCACCACAAGCCCTACGGTTAGGGCTAGAAAACCAGTGTAGGGCCACTAACATTTTTACGAAAAAAATATTTCACAAGCCATTTAAAAGTAATGCAATTTTATGACAGACGATTTTCGAGCTTGTAAGTTTCGTTATTGACTGACACTCTAACAGCAATATAATATTATAATGTCATTTCCAAAGTTTCTGCACTCCTCACTCTTATGTATTAGTTATCGGAATCATAATATATATATTACGGTGTATGTTTGTCCTATAATGCATATATATGTAGGACTCGGATCCCCGGAGGTGCGATTGGGACACTGAAGTGCGATGGTCCACGCCGAAGTACTACGGTCTTTTTCGCTGAAGTGCGATGGTTTTGTGTATGACGTTTGAAATATGTGACGTTTTCAAAATACAACATGGATTCGAAGGCAGGAAAATTGGTTTTGCAGAATAATGTTTCATGCTAATAAAGGAAAGTAATGGGGGAAATGAAACGAACGATTCAAGTCCCGAACAGTTTAACTTTTAAGCATTACATGTTGAGGTTAAAAACATATGTTTAAATATTTTAGGCAGCAAAGTGGCTGAAAGATGAACTTGGTCACCAAATGGGCTAACCAGTATTCTGAATTATTCCGCAGACTTTTTGTACGACAAATACAGTATACTAATCTTAATTTATCTTTACGTAATTGGCACATGATTTTGTATGGGCAATTTTATATAAAAAAAAGAGAATGCTAGTATTAGCAATGTTTCATTTTTTTTGCTATTTCAAGTTCACATAATGTTGTTTAATTCCCGAGATAAATTTAGCTTTAAAATAACACAATCGCTCTAGTCTAATTTTTTTTATGGCTTCAGTGTTGATGGTCTACAACATGTTAGACATAAAGTAACCTGACTAAACCCTATGTGTACTTCCCAATTGATTATCCTCAAATTTATTTTCGTAAAATAATTGACAAGCCTCGCTATTAGTGAAGCATATATTTACTTGGCGGTATTTTACTTCGTGGATACTGTTTCGTCCTCAGGTATGTATATATTGATGAAGAATTATTGTGAACAATTACTAAGTTTTATCATAATAATTTAGTAAATCAGTGGCGGATCCAGAAATTTTAACAAGCGGGGGCCTGTTGACTGCTTAAGAGGGGGTCCGCTCAAGTCATGCTTCAGTGATTCCATATATAAGCCACAGAAAAGGGGGATTGGGTCCCCTGCCCCCCTTTATCCGCCTCTGTAAATGATATTGACACTTCATAGTACTATTAGAAAGTAAAATCACAAAAATACTGAACTCAGAGGAAAATCAATACGGAAAGTCCATAATCAAGACCTACACGCTGAATCTGTTTTTTTTAATTTTTAACTTGAAAACCTTATTCCATACTCTTGCGTGCTAAAAGGAGAATAGGAAAGTTAGATTAAAACAAACGTAAAAGTCTTTGGTATGATTTAAACAGATATTAAACCATCTTCCAAATTAGAGGCTAGCAGCTTATTTTGTCAAATCTTAATGGTGTTATTTTAATGAAACAGCTCATATATTTTGCTTTTGAACAAATTCTTAGGTTGACCATCGCACTACAGCGTAACCACCATCGCACTTCAGCGTAAATATCAACAAGTTAACGTCACAATGTCACCATCGCACTTCAGCGTGTTAACCATCGCACTTCAGCGTAGACCATCGCACTTCAGCGTGACCATCGCGGTTCGGAGTACCATCGCGGTTCCGAGTCCTACATATATAATCATATTTTCAAAGATGTGCTTGTTCCTAATCAATTCAATGTAACCAATAATCAGTCATGATATGAAATAAGGAGAAGTTGTATGATTGCCAATGATACATGTATTCACCATGTATGTTATATTTCATATGATTAATCATAGTTTATACACTCTAATATAGGGTTTCCTCACTTTAAGTCAATCTACACAGACCTACTTGTCTTTTGCAACTAATCATATATACACAAAGGATTAAATTTCTATCTTTTCAGAGAAAAAACTTACTTTATTAATAATATAATTCGGATAATTGTTTTTATATATCTATGACTGAAAACTGCATTTCGCTTGTCCGTCTGTCAAGTTTGGCAAGCTTGAACCCCCTCCACCGTTTTTATTCCCTCTGATACATATATACATGCACGTACACACACCATGCATTTTGTTTTTTTTTATGCATCGTTTTTTCAGTTCTTTCAAATAAAGTGTAAAGTAAGTGAACTTTAACTTTTTGTATGCATATGACTTTTGGTTTGATTTTCTTTTGCTAGAATTAGAATTGCATTAATTGGGAAGACTGGAGCAGGGAAAAGTGCCCTAGGAAATACCATACTTGGGAAACTTGCATTCAAATCTATCACTGGCAGTGAATCAGTAACCTATGTTTGCAAGATGGAATCAGCTGAACTTCAAGATGGCGAATTTGTCCAAGTTGTAGATACACCCGGAATCATGGATACATCAAATCTTAACGCGGTGAATGAGGTAACAAAATCAATTGCATATTTATCTCCAGGCCCACATGCGTTTTTATTAGTATTACAACCAAACAGGGCTACAACAGAAGAAATAAATTCGCTAACGGAGTTAACAAATCTGTTTGGAGATGATTCATACTTGCAAAACACAATAATAGTAATGGTACGTCGAAATGAAATTGAAAACGAAGATGGAAGCCTTATGGGTATCCATGCATTTATTGAAACTAGATCCTGCGATGCAGTAAAAGACCTGTACATCAAGTGTGGGAAACGAATCATTGCAGTTGACAACAAAGAAAGAGACGAGGAAATAAAAGAAAAGTTTAGGAAGGATTTAGTAGATATGATTAAGAAATTCAGCGGATATTATTCACACGAATATTTTAAAATGGTTATAAAGTATAAAGAACTCGTCAACGTCATGGCCAAACAACGGGAAAAGCAAACTAGGGAGATTGACCTAGTTAAGGCGACATACAATTTAGAACGGCTAAAAATAGATCAACGGAAGAAATTGCTTCGACAAGAGAAAGAAGAACGCGAAAAGATCGAAACAGAAGAGTTAAACAGAAAATTTGAAAGGACAATACAAATATTAGAGGAACAGATAAAAGAGAAAAATAAAAAAAGCTGTGTCATATCATAAAGTCTCAAAACCATATATATGTACTTAGTCGATTGTTTTATAGTGATTTAGATTGTAACATACTGTTAACTGATTTACTCTTATTTAATTTTTGATATTTTTATCTATCATGTATGTTTGTTTTGTTCACACATTGATGTCTATTTTATAAAACTTTCGAACTATATTACAACCTTCGTGACATTTCAAACAATCACTTTTTGTCCGGTAGGTGTTTGCATTTGAATTTGAAACTACTGATTTATATGGCAGGGAATGTGGATGATACTTATACGAAATGATTAAAGTGAGGTTCCTTAATAGTGACAATGTCTAATTTGCATATATGTATTTCTACAGTTCATGAATGCAGTCTCAATATATAATCGTTGCTGTCTTTTATAACATTTATTCATAGATACCACCATTTATTTACTAAGAGTAGATCAACAAGTTTTTGAACGGATGCCAACGAATCAATGAAGAACAACAATGAGTGCCTACAGCACAGATAATTTTCTCCATCTAATGGGAACATTTCTTTTGTGTCTGAAGATTTTTTAATTTGGTAGCCCTGATTAACAATATAAAGCTTTAGCACACCAGGTAACATAAAACATTTAAAAAACTTATAATTCATTTTCATATTAAACATATTAGTCTATTTACATTAGTCATGCTATGTTACATTTAAATTCACCAATTTAAAGATCAGGAAAAAGTGTTATGATTGCCAAACGAGAAAAAAATAAAAATGAAGGATATGGTTTCAAAGCGTTTGACAAAGGTCACAAAAGAATGATTTTTTTATATCATATTTATCATTTATGTAATTAAAGTTTATCAACGTTTATTATATTATCATTGCGCATTTATATAATATTTATGAAATTCGAAAAATGGGAACTATGATTTTTGACGGAAATAACGACATTATTTATGGTGTATGCATTTTGTATAGTCCCAGGTGAAGAATATCCACAAATAAGACTTATTTAACACCTCTATTAAGAAAGAAGAAGTAACATAGACATTCTGTTTTATCATCAAAGTCAGTAGTATATGTTGTGAACCATTTAGTGTACTGACTCAATCCACCAAATATTGTTCTCAATCCGGTTAAAACTATGGTTATCATATTTATTTCACTTATAACATAAAATCAAACCGACATAGATTAACCAAACTCCTCTTGCTTGTCTTTTACTTAAAATTTATGTTCATATATCAGATTATATGATTGTCGGGAGTCTTCGGAGGTAATCTATTATGTTAATAGATAAAATGGTGTCGAAAATAAAATACACACACACAATGCTGATATGTATTATCCAGTCCATACATTGTCAATTGTTTTTAAGACTTTTCGTTATTTGAATAAACGCCTAACTGTTTCAACATCGAACGTGAGAATTTGAGTAAAATCGATGAAAATTAATTTGACAGGTAAATCCTTTTAATCATATATGGTAGTTTGTTATCATTCATCATTTGGTTTGCAAGCTGTTATTGGCCTTTAAAGTAAAATATGAATCGAATCATAGGTACAATGTAAGAAAACATTTTTGCTATAAATTTTCTTTTGTAATTTGAAAAAATAAGCGATATTAAATAACATCTGTAATATAATTAAATACACCTGACATAGTCATGGTGAAATAAAATATATCAAACATGAAAATTCTGTATTTTTGTAAAATATAGTGGGGTTCGTGTTGTTTATTCTTTAGTTTTCTATGTTGTGTCATATGTACTATTGTTTTTCTGTTGGTCTTTTTCATTTTTAGCCATGGCGATGTCAGTTTGTTTTAGATTTATGAGTTTGACTATCCCTTTGGTATCTTTCGTCCCTCCTTTTAAACATATGACAAAACAAATAATTTTCTATATTTACATGAAAAGAATTGCATAATACTTTAGAAATTTGCACATTTCATTAAAGATCTACATCAATTGATATCTGTTATTTCAAAATCCAAAATGGAGGAAGAAACCCCAGTTACATAAGAGGCGAATAATTCGACTAAATTTTGTTTTTTAAGCGGATAACCGGCGGAGCGATATGTCAGAATAAAAAGATTAAACATGTGTAAATAGTACAACAGACTTACGATAGTGGTGTCGCTCAGCTTAGTTGTTCGGTTGTATCTATGCCTGCTTTCCAATATTAAAATGACTCGGATAGAAATGTTAAATGTGATCTGTTTTCATTCCGCTATATTGAGCGTTTTGTCCTTTGTGCGATGGAGTGTTATGAAAACAAAAAGCAGTTTTGTGCGTCCGATGCGCTTATTCAGCTTCATTCATTAGTAACACCCAAACCCAACATTTGAAAGCCCGGGAGGATAGATACGCAGAAACGCTCTGATCTTAATAAATCAAATAGTAAATACAATGACCGGTTTTCTTTGATTTTGAGATTTGGAATGGGTATTTTTTATTCACCAAATAGGAATTAATCATGAAAATCATGTCTCTATCGAAGCACATAGTGCTTAGTATACAGTCACCAAGCAGGATAAAAATCAGAATTTTGATGAAATTTGACAAAATAGTTCTTTTTAAAACTAAAGTAAATTTTGGTCAAGGTAAAATAGAGAGCAGGCTTCGGCAACATAAACATTCTAACCATAAGCATATCAGATATGAATAATTTTAAAACAAACATTATAAGAACGGATTATTTTTTGTCGCCGTATGTTCTCTGTCCTAAATACCAATGCAAATTGGCTTATTCAAATTGTATTTTCGTGGAAAATCAATATGTATTTGATATGTGAAGTCATTTAAAAAAAAACGTATGCATAATTCTTCTGAAAATGCCTGTACGAAGTAAAACATATGACAGATGCTTCTCATTCGTTAGCTGGTGGTTCGTTATTTTTTGTTAAAATTTTTAATTTCGATTTATATCGAAGAGAGGATTTGAAAATTGATAAAAAAGTTTCCTTGTAGTGATCAAGATGCACGACAGATTGTGTTTTGACTACGCAGCAAATATTACCCAATGCTAGTCAATAATGAAATTGATAAGGCATTGCATGCATCCGAAATAATCATGATAATACCATGAATTAACACTGTTGAATGGTAATATAAAATGGGGAGTTACTGACAATGACGACTTAAAAACAGTTTGTTTCAACCTCATTGATCGTCAATCACGCTTTATAAGTTTCATGAGAATTCAGCGCCCGCAACGACAAGCTCCAGATATTCTTTCTGAAAGACTAAGCAGACTTGTGGCGTATCGTCGCTTTTATTTTTTTGGTCAAGAGTAGCCAATCACTGGACAAGAAAAACAGAACAACAGTATCAGCTTCTGTTGTCAACACTATCGGGAAAGAAGGCTGGCAAGAATGAACAAGTGACTTGTCTAACTCCGATTAGTCAGTAAACATTGATATATCTACAGGTAATCTACTTACTATATATAGACTTTCAATATCATATAAAGTTTTCCTATCAACAAATTTTCCTGACTTTTCTTTATTTTCATTCTGAACTATACACCTGTTACATGTGGTCGATATTGACTACAGCAGAAAACATCTTCAGATGTTGCAATACACACCACAACAATTGGGCTTAATGAATATCATGTGCGTCACTGATGAGTCTTATGTAGACGAAACGCGCGTCTGGCGTATCAGAATATTAGCCTGGTACCAATTGACATCTGTTTCATTGTTCATATCTCTTTATTTTCCCAAGTTGTACCAAATAATACACAGACCAAATTTAAGATCAAACTGACTATCTACTGACTTAACGAAGTATTTATAAACAGTAGAATGATAGCTTTTAAAATATCTTGAATAAAGGTCACTCAGCTTTACATTTTGAGTCATTTCAGGTGCACCACTTTCCTGTAGTCTAATTTGATAATTTAATAATGTTTTAATAATGTGCTAAAATGTAGCTTTCATTAGAACCTACTAAAATATATTTGTAATGTATGGGTCACATGGCTATAGGTTGTGCAAAATTGTAGATTTTGTAAATATTATTCATGGATACCATAATGTTGTGTGATAGAAAGGAAACAACCAATAAAAATATAAATATGATATAATAATATGAAAGGAAAAAATAAGAAAACTATGCTAAAAAGCTTTTATTGAGTTTTCAGAATTAATTTCTAGATTAACGGACTCGTTTTCATACCAGAAAACAAACTGTTTAAAAACATAGCATATTTTAGTTTAAACTCAAAATTCCTTACAGACCCTCATTAGGAGTCATGTTCTTTAAACTCCCATCGTCATTAATCAATTCGATTTTGCAAGATGGCGGTAAACACTTTACCTTCGTCAAGTAATACTCTTGTCGATTGTGTTCTGTTTTCGCTTGTCATCTTTGGATTCGCAAGACGATAAATGCGTGCATAGCAGGATACACTTTCTTTGGGAAGCATTTGGTCATACTCTTTGTTTTTAGTTTCAGTGAAGACGTGTATGTTTGTGATAAAAACAGTGGCAAACGATACCAAATGGATATCAAACTAATAAGTCGAAATGAAATTGAAAATATTAAGGTCATGTCAAAATAAAAAAAAACAAAAAATAAAACAAAACGTCATGAATATCAAGTAAGATTGAAAAAAGCCCAATAAAACATAAACCTTTGATCCAAATGTTTACAATCTCAGGCGAGGTAACTCGTGCTTTACTTTTTTAAAGAAGTAAAGTGTAAAAATATTTTACTCAATAACATAGAAAGTCCTTCTCATACTTTTTTTCATATTCTTTTTTTTTTATCATATTGCTGCATAAGTGAGTTTTTATTTACTGTTTCCCACAAAGAGGCAATCTATAGGTTGCACGTTGTAAATACAGCTGTTTCTCAAACCACGCATCTTTTGGGGAGATTCAGAATATTCATAGAAAATTAATTTTGTTTACATACTGGTTCCCAGTTATGATCTCTGTGTTCCATCTCACAGAGACATAACTTGGGAATGTTACTAGTAAATATACATGTGTATATTGTCTATATTGAATCTGTGATAACCTTTAATTCGAGGTAGGGGTAGTTAAGAAAATTAGTGTTAGTTTAAACTATGAGAAATTCAGGACATTAAACGTTGAAAATATGCCACACAGCCCTATATTTTGACCTTTGAAAAAAAATTGTAGTGCATATGAACTTTCAATTCTAGGATTTGTTTTTATTCCAAACTTCATGATAAAATTGGTTCAGTTTTAGCCGTAAAGGAGTTCCTATGTGAAATTGCTTTGTCAATATTTACAGAAATGCAACCTATAACAGTTATTCGCAATGTTATAAATACAGAACATATGTTTGTGTTTAAAAAACATACCACTGTCTTTTATCTTACGAGTAGTTTGATCCCAAAGCAGAAAAAAGAATACGAAGAAGAAATGGTACCATTGAAAATGAGATTTATCTCCACCAGAGACCAAATTACAAGGAAAACAACAATAAAACCCCGTTCGGCATTTCACAATGGTTTGCAACTCTTTATTTTCATTTTATCAATTTGCGTACGCGAGTTTTTTTTTATTAAATGTTTTCAACCAAGGGGCAATATATACCAGTTATGTGTAATGTAATGTTTTCATGTAAATCATGTTATTCATGTAATGCATATGCATATTTTTGGCATGAAATACCTTTATCTAACGAGAGAGACAAAAGGACGTCAAAGGAAATAACTTAAACTGCAAAGTACACTATAAAAGACCAGGAAAAGCAAATGTAAAACAATTCAACGAAAGAATTTACGGCCTGACTAATGTTCAAGTCAATAGCCGTAAAATAAATAGGATATACAGCAACTGCAAGGTTTTAAAATGTAACTCATCAGATGTAAATAAGTCAGGAATCTGATGTACTGTAGTTGTCGTTTGTTTATGTAATATATACGTGTTTCTCGTTTCTCGTTTTGTCTATATAGATTAGACCGTTGGTTTTCCCGTTTGAATGGTTTTACACTAGTAATTTTAGGGCCCTTTATAGCTTGTTGTTCGGTGTGAGCCAAGGCTCCATGTTGAAGGCCGTACTTTTACCTATAATGGTTTACTTTTTAAATTATTATTTGGATGGAGAGTTGTCTCATTGGCCCTCACACCACATATTCCTATATCAAAGTACAAACAATAAATCTTAACAAAAACAAAACGTCACACAAATGACATAGTATATGTGCAAGTACTCGCAGTTAATGAAAGTATTTTTTTTATATAGATTACTATTCTATTATCATTTCCAATTCCTTTGAATAAATTGTGTTTTTGTTCATTGCTTTTAATATGCAAAACATATTTAGAATTGTTCCCAACAGTTGGCTTTTGATCATTTTAATATTGTACAATTACATGTTTCCGTTTTATAGTTAAATAGTTGATTTCATTTCAATTCACTTTGTTAGTTTAGATATTTTATTTATCTTTTGCTTCAAAGTGCGTTTGTGTTTTCATCATGTCTATTTTGTGGTTTATTTGATTAGTCCTAATAAATGGAGTAAGTCGAAAAGTGTACAATTATGTTGTTTTTAAGTTATTTCGTTATCTTTATTTACATAATATTTATTGTTCGGCAACATATTGTTGGAAATCCATACACCAAAAACAGCGTTCTCTTAGACTACATTGTGTACAATTGAGGTAAAGAATCACCAAGAATATTCAATAAAATTTGTAAACTTATAAACCTTTTTTTTCAAACGCACAATTAAAGAATTTTGAAACAAATATGAAAACCATCCGGCATTGTAAAATATTGTTTTAACTATATCTTATCAGGATAAAACTCGAGATTTTGGCATTCGTGCTCTCCAAAAATTATAAAAATTCAAATCATCTTATAATTCAAATATACTCCTGCAGCCCATGTAAAAATAATGGCGATAAAAATTTGTAAATACATAATATTCAAGTCTACATTCAAATGTAAAAACTGCATTTTTATGTTTTACGGGAATCGTTTCCTGTTGTTTGTAAATAGCTGTAAATAAGGACGAGAGCAAGAATCTTTTCATATTTTTGTATAACCATGCAGCGCTTAAATTTATACTTTCTCGATAAGAGTTTCAAACATGTTCAGCTTTTGTTTGCTAGTATCGTCGCAACCATGTCATCTTGAATACCATCTCTTCATTATATTCTGAACGGCAATCTATCAACTTTTTTATTATTGATTAGATTTACTTTTCTATAATATTGCTTTAGTACAGTCAATTATTTCAAGAGCATATTTTGAACTACTTTTCAATAACAAAAATATATTAAATTTTCAAGTGTTTGCCTTTAAGGTAGCACAATACAAAGATTTACAACTCCATCTTCCAAGTTTTAAAATGCTATAACTTTCTTAATAATGCTTGAAAATTTATAAAAGTGGTAGTTATGGATAGTTAACAGATCACCCTTTCAAATTAATGCAATGTTAGTAGTATGCAAAAATTATGTAACCAATTATATTGTTAACTGTGTCTAAAATATTTTTCACCAAATTTCCACTTTCAAATGAATTTAGCTTCTGCATAGGCATCCCTAGAGGGTTGATTTTATTATATGTTGTTCCTATGGCCATTATCTTCAAAAGGGTGTCTCAGATTTCAGATAGAATGTATAGAACAAATTTTACACCTAATTAAACAATATCTTCTTTTATGTGGTTAGGATGTTTACACTTATTAGAGATTGATGAGAGAATGGAATACCATAGAGACAATCTGAAACACTATTTTGAAGCCCATGATGTGTTGATTAAGATTTCGTTAAAATTTTCTGTATAGTTATAGAGATGATAGAGCTAAATTCATTCAAGTGAACTCACCCAGATTTTGCCACTAATTACATAATAATTGATTACATAATGATTGCATAATAGAAATATTGCATTCATTTAAAAGATTAGTCTTTTGTCTATCAATATATACCTATTTTATTATTTTCTATGCATTCATAAGAAAGTTACAGCATTTCAAAGGTTAGTGATTGGAAGTAAAAAAATCTTTGTATTGTGCTACCTTAAATCATTTCATGTACATTCATTGTCTTCAGGTATTTCAACGGCACTGAAATAACGGTATTACTTGTCACTTATTGCATTTCCTTTGTGTCGGGACAGCTCTTCTGTTACCTGATATGGAGAATATTTCTGTTTTCGACACATAATGTCTGGTTGCTGCCCCATTGATTTACGTTATAGATAATGCATATTTTAAGGTTTTTCTTGTCGTAGAACATACCGAGGGGTGTCAGGATTGATCAAATGAAAGACCGACCGGAGGGAGGTCTTTCTTTGAACAATCCTGACACCCCGAGGTGTGTTCTACGACAAGAAAAACCTTAAAATATGCATTATCTGACTTATATACCGTAAAAAAATGTAATTTTATAAAGATTTGTAAAGTTTAGTATCCTATTTTACCGACAACACTGAAGTGGGATATTCCCTTCTAATGCGTTCAGGTTTTAATACGCCCTGCGGCTCATTAAGAATAAAACTCACTAAATAATTTAGATATAAACCTATTAAAATTTATTATCCATACACAACTTAAATATAACTGCAACTGCATAAAGTAAGATACAAATGTATTGTTACCCTTCGATAACTGTGTATGACAAATACAAGACACATTGTAAGTAATTTATTGTACCACCTAGCTTATGGAAAAGGGGGAGGGGATATGTGTTTTTTGTCTTTTTGTTATGTTATTTCTATCGCGGAAAAAATATTTTAATTTTAACAATTTTACTTGAACGAAAAATTCAGAAAGATTGTCTTTTGAATAGCAATACATTTTATTAAAAGATAATCAGGATATCATTATATATCCTCCGCACCCCACCCTTTTGTCATTTACGTTAATGTTATTCAATAGAATATAAGAATATCTTATTAGTTGATTATTTGATAGGGTAAAAGGTATACATACATTTTAAAAAAGTTGACGAATATAAGTACATGTAGCTATAGGTCACAGTATGATTTCCTATTCAGTGTATCGTTCTGAACATGCATGAAATATTTGCCACTAGACGTTAAGCAAGCAAACAAAAATCAATCAACCTATTCAAATCTTACACAGGAATATGTTAAATCTAGATTTATTTTATGAAAGTCTACATTAAAATTCATCTGACATATATGATAATGTTTCTTTATTGTAGCGATAAATTAAGAAAACTTCAGGTGACTTTTTTCTAAAGTTAAAATGCGGTACTACAATGACGGTTTCTTTTAAACCTATCATCAATTGAACTTCCAAAAATCCAAATAGGCAAAAAATAACCATAAGACGAATAAGGTTTTGATGTAAATCATAGATTGCATGTTTATCAAGGAAAATAATGACCTCATACAGGTCATTATTTTATGCCTCGGAGCATATATCATTGAAACATGGTATCGTCCGGGTTGATTCTGAAAAAGAATGACCTGTCGTTCTGAAAGAAAATAACTCCATATAGGTATATAATTGTTTTGAATGACCACTGATTGGAAGATACTATATCAAGAACGAATTATTATATTGCACGTGGAAAATAACTGGTTGAAACCACATTGGAAAATGAATTTTAATCTTTTCTCATAACTTACAACTAGGGGGAATGGATAGCAGACTCAGGGAAACCAGCGATAAATGAAATGTTTGTAAGTGTTTTTACCCAGATTAACTCTAAATTGAAATTCAAGATGATTGGATTCAGATCTGTATTTCATTTGGTAATTGGTTGGTTTTGTTGATTATTGTTTGATATGATATTTTACCATTGCATTGCCCGTAATTCATTCATTGTATTACCATCTTTTTGGTACTTCATGTTTTAATTTTGAATGATTCTAAGTTACGCACATATTTACACGGATCAACGGTCCAATTTTACTGTTAAAGAAGCAGACGCAAAACATTTTTAAACGCCAATAACAAATACAAAAGTTCATTAGCTCATTGGACAAAACAAAAAAATATTCATATCTAGAAAGGGAATGCAAGCTATGCATGACGTATTGATATCGCTTAATTGATGATTTTCGAATTTCAAGAACAAAAAAAATACATAAAAACAAAGATGTGTGTTATTCTCTGAATTAGTTTTTTGAATAAATCTAATTATGTTTTTTAGCGGAATTAATTTAATTATTTTCATTTCGCCATAAAAAATGAAAATGCCGTAAAAGTCATATTTACAAGTTTCATTTTATAAACCGTTGAAATTTTAGAGCTTAACATGCATAACATATCTTTACAAAATAAATAAATAATTTGCAATATATATCATAAAATAAACTCTTAGAGATACGACTGTATGGTAAAACAAAAACTTTGTTGACGAACAATTTAAAAAAACTGACATTTTAAACAAATACGGACATCATTCATAACAACTTTGATATGGATACGATGCATTTGATAAATATTGCATAACAACTAACATATATCGTGTTTTTCATTGAATCGTAAGCACAATGATGACACTTTTGTTTCGATTAGAGTCCAAGACGTTTATATAATTCTATTTTGTAATCTGACTTAATAGTTTTAGCCATAGAATTTTAAAGTCACATATACAAAGCAAGCGGTAAGACTTTCTAATTTTCATTTAAAAAATCAGTTTCGTAAAAATCTTTCATGCATGTTGTTTACAGGTGTAATACCACCATTAATTTCCCTTATTTATCTTTGATTCAAATAAAGAAATACTTGGCATGAGTAAACCTTTTGTTTTGAAAACAAACATTAACACTTATTCAAGAAACATTTACATAAAATACAAGTGGTAGGAACTTAACGCTTAAAAATGTTCTAAGATATTAAAAATATGTTTGCAAAAGTATGAATAACTTTTAAAATTAAGGATGTTCTTATCCGAGGCAAAGAACCCTAGCCATATTGGTCACAACTTTTTGGAACGTTTGTTTCTTAGTGCTCTTCAACTTTGTTCTGTTTTGACTTTCAAACTTTTTTCACTAGTTAGTCTTGTGTGGACGAAACGCACGTCTTGCGTATTAAATCTTAAACCTGGTACTTTTTGTGATAATTATAAAACAACAATCATCCTAATTGAGGGTTCAAAAATCAATTTGATCATGTTGTTACAGCAGAACAGTAGAACATCTGGACTATCTGTATGTCCCTCGGTAATTGGTTTGTTTTGTTGATTGTAGTTTGGTATATAATTTTACCATTGTATTGTCAGTAGTTCATTGATTTTTTTTCTATCTTCTTGATGCCTAATGTTTAATTGTTTGATGATTCTAAGGCATGCACGTTATGACACGGATCAACGGTCCAATTTTACCTCCAAGTTGATTTGAAAAGTTATAAAAAAATTTAAAGATGCCTATCTGAAATTAAATAATCATTTTTATTTTTACTTATCGTAAAATAAAATTCTTTCATTTCACAGCACTAAATCAAACAACCAAATAAGCTTGAATTTTGTAAGATCAAAATCTAACTTAACTAGATAGAATGATTTACACCAGTCAAGACTAACTTTGAAGATCATGACTAGTCGAGACAGGTCTAGACTGGGTGAGACTGCGTCGAGAATAGTCGAAACTAGTTGTAACAGGTAGAGACAAGTCGAGCATTGGTCAAGACCATTTCAGACTACACCAAGATTATCAAGTATTGAATCAGACTAATTTAAAAGTAAAGTTAAGACCTAGTCGAATATACTTAAATACAGCTAAGTACAGACGAGCCAATGTCGAAACTAGTCGAGTAAAATGTGTGCTCGATTTAACTGGTCGAGCACAAAAACTGTTCAATTCAGACTTTGAGCAATTTGTAGTGTACTGATCATCAGATTTCTAAGTTAGGACAGGTGCAAACAAATATAGTGGATCTGAATGTTTCACTAGATACCAAACTTTACCCTGATCTAAAACAATACTGTATTATAATATATTGTTATTGTATATTATGTTATTTTGCTATAGCATTATGTTTGCTTCTGCAATAAAATATTTTCATTCATTCATTCATTCAGTTGAGGAAATATGACATAAATCTCTGAAACAAATTACTGTGTGTTTGCATCATCCACCTGAGTTTAGCAGTTCATAAAACAGTGATAACGTGTTCAATAAATCTACAACGTATACACAACATATACATGTTATAGTAAAATTTATAAAATGAAAATCATTTGATAGTAATAGTAGTATATAAATCCCATATACTCTTCATCATGTATTATTAGCCTTTTTCTTATTCTAAGCTTATCTTTTTTTATTATCAGAATTGATTTGGTGTAAAAATGTGAACAATAACAATGTCGACTTTACTTATTAACGTATAAGTAACTTCAATTAAAACATGTATGAAAAAGAAAACTACTTTATTTATTTAGAGTTAATCCAATACAAGACAGTGTAAACCAAAAGACGCAAAATATCTGTCCAATTTTAGGAAAAAGCATGGTAAAATATTAAATATGAAGGTTTTGTATGATTGCACATGGGACAACCACGAAAAAAGGAAACAAAAGGCTCAGTAACAGCGATATTCCTTTTTTCTTTTTCATTTCAAATTTGCCGTCTGGCAACATCCCACTGCATTTACAAGACGGTCATATCCAACAGTTTTGAAAAAAGTCGTTTTCAGATACAAACGAATCGGTTGTTATATCACAAAAATATTTATGCAAAGATTGTTTTAACGAGAAACCAAATATAGAATAATATATAATAAATGTACAATTAGTATAGTTATCAAAGGTACCAGGATTATAATATTAGCATTTAATAGTGCTGAATTGATAAGCAATGGTATATCTATATTCAAACATCAATTAACATAAAAAACTACAACTGATTTACCCCAATCGTTGACAATATACAGTTTAGTAAAGTCTTGATTGAAGCACAAGGCGACAGGTTGCATGATTCCATGATGTGAATCCAATGGTATGTCTAGTACTTTCCAGTCCTGTTTTATATACATTCTATGATTCATAATTAAACCACTTTCAAGAGGTATATTCTTCAATTTTTTCGATGCATCTTCTAATCTGTGAATGTTATTCGATCCCTGACCACTGACGTAGATGTGTCCATAGTCATCAGAGCATATGTCAGTAGGTGTATCCATGGTGGTAGTAATAGGAATGATGCCGATGTTTTCTTGTGGTCCTATTTCGTTATACTTCATATAGTTTTGACCACCTATACAATATAAGTGAGTGTTATTAACTGTATGAAACTTCACAACAGCTGCTTCCATTTTACATCCATTTGTAGATATGTGTGTAATGCTACTGGAACTTAATAAAAAAAACAATGAAATCATTTAAAAACTTATTCAATACTCAGTCAGTTTTTGTTAAAAACTGCTTTCATAAATAAAATATTTGGTATGGAAGTTTCGCTTTATCTGCAAAAAAACCACATATATAAATCATGTAAATGTATAATACATATTCATGTTTACAGTGACGTTTAGTCCTGTTAACTATTGTGCGACCGTTTGATATGTTGGAGGAGAGGAATGTTTTGCAAAATCGACTGTTGTAATCTGTGGTTACAGGAATGCGTCTGTTGTTCTCATTTTTTTTTTTAAATAATTGTATCCTGCAATTTTCATATTGCCGAACAATTATATATTTTCACATTTGTATACAAATATTTTCTGCGTTTTATTCATGCAGAACATTTATCTTATTCTTATTTGTGTGCAGTGCATATATATTACATGTATTTAAAGGGAAAGAAGAGCGATCATGTATTTTGTATAAACATTTACAAGAAAAGTAAAATTCTTGGACTAGTTTAAATATCGGTCTATTTCTGTAATTTGTTCTTACATACTTTTGATTTTTTAACTCTGTATGCTTACATTGCCTATGTAAATTTTAAAACTGTTTGTATGCACATTGAACGACAAATTTATGTGACGTATACAAATTTTATGACGTCAAACACTCAAGTCAATCCATGTGTTCGTAGATAGATGTTTTTGTGTTCTGTTAAATTGTCCCTTTTAAAATTGTTATGCGATGATGACTGATGTACCCATATTTTGACTATTTTATTAATTGTGACTGTTTATTTAACGCATCATGGAAATATAACGGAATTTGATGAGACTGTTATTAAGGAGAGAGGGTTAGCGCTATAGATTCAGGTTTAATCCACCATTTTCTACATTTGAAAATGTCTGTACCAAGTCAGGAATATGACAGTTCTTGTCTATTCGTTTTTGATGCGTTTTGTTATTTGATTTTGCCATGTGATTATGGACTTTGCGTATTGATTTTCCTCTGAGTTCAGTATTTTTGTGATTTTACTTTTTTCTAGGATTTTATTCATTTATCTAATCAAATTGATGACATTTTTATGCTGACAAGTTGTTTTAAAAGGTGGATATTATGTTTTTACTAGACTTGCGTGTAATCTTTAAAAGACTCATCCGTTACGCACTAACAAAAACCTTGAAAAAAAGGCCAAATGAACTAAAAAATTAAAGAGAAAGAGAAACTAAAATTCCGAAATATGATTTTTAGGACGATTTTGCAAAAATACAGCTTGGATTATCTATTCCTGGGGCAAAATATTAGCCTTAGCATTTAACACAAAAAAAAGTTTTGTGAAAAGAAAACAATAAGTTGACAACAACGAATTATGTAGCAAAGCAAGGCTTAAAAATATTTTGGATACATTTCTGCAAACAAAAGGAACCAGTATCGTTCATCTAGTTCAATGCACACCTTCATATCTATATAATATAAATCATAACTTATTAATCGTTAATTTTTATCTTGTATTGCTGATCATATATTCTGTTGACAGTTCCTCTTTATCTTCTATTTTGGTGTATCTAAACCACAAACAAATGTAAAGTTGATATCTGTATTTGAATTATTCTTTGTTGACCTATTAGAAGACCTTAATCTCTTGCTTTAGAACTTTCGCGACAAGGGTATTTATTTGTTTTAACCTTTAGAATTATTTTACTTTATTTATTGAATAATTTGATTATATGTTAAGATTCGACATATATTTAACCGATTTAATATAGTAGTATGCTTACTATTTGTAAAAAAAGGGAAGTAAAACACTTTTTGTTCAATACAAAGATATTTACACAGAATGACCCATTGTTTGTAAGTTTTAGTAGACATATTTTTTTTTTATTTTACCAAACATTTGGTCGTTGAATTTTAAGACCGTTGGTGAGCATGGTATATTAAGTTATATATTTTGTGTGAGACGACCTAATCTCAATTTTGAATGATGTAAAACGCAATAATTAGCTCATGTTGACATTTCCGTGAAAGGATATTTATCCATTCATTGTATGATCCTTGTAATATATGCATACCCTGAATTAGATATTCTTTACACTCTACACTAATTCACCAATAAAGATACGAGTTAAGTCATTTGATATAATATCATAAATATGACATTCTGCATACATCATACGTTCTGCAAGTTACACATAAATCAGATCAAAACTTACATTTGCTCGTGATCAACATAACCTGCATACATACAACCATCTTTGTTCACGCCAAGATAACATGTAGAGCTCATTCCAGTATTTGGGAATGCTGACACACATGACACGGACGTGTTAAGATCGTTGCACGTTGCTTTGAATAGTAAAACCATTCTGTCCGGATCAATTTGTAGGACACATCTGGAGTTAGGTTGTGTAATATAGCCTATATTTTGACTCGATATGGCTACATCATATGGTTCACTGTCTACATCAAGCTTCTTTAGATAATGTCCAAGAGGATCAACTAATATCAGATTCTTTTTATCATAGTCACATACCAAAATGTTCCCTTTTATTGTAGCTGCTATTCCTGTAATCCTGCCGAAGTCGTGATTGAATTGGCCTATGTAAGAAAAACTATGTCTCACATCTCCAGGAACTGCCAATACTTGTGCCATCTTAAGTATTTGGAAAGAGACATTAGTTTTGTAACTTTTATTCAGAACGATATGTACTTTGAGATAATGCTATCACTTGATTAAATCTTGCAATTTATATAGAAGTCTATAAAATGAACCAACAAAAAAAGAGTAGATCCGGTAAGGGCCGATTTTGGCCTCGAATTTCATGTTTATCTGACGAAAGATGTTGGACACTTTTTAAACACCTAAGTGTCTATTTCAGTTGATTCAATTAGTTTATGTGAAAGAATTTAACCGATTTAGTCATTCAAAACATCCCGATTCAAGCTTAAATATACAAAAATTATCAAATATGCCAAAAAGAGTAACTTTTCAGATGGTTTTTGTCAAACAATGAGAGTAACCGCATCCGTGTTCATCCTCAACCTTTATTATATGTTATGTATTATCATCGAATACAACTTTCATTCTAATATTAAGAATGAACACAAATGCGGCCACCTTCAATTTAGACGGTAACCGTCTAAAATTTAACTAAAATGCGAAAATTGTGAACATTGCAGTCATTGAGCATGACTTAATATGTGTGCATTGTATTGTCAAAAAAAGTCCATATTTATGTAGCAGAAGCATTCTACTTTCTACTTTTTTTGGGCAAAAAAGGGGTCTTACTGGACCTACTCCTTTACTATGTACCGGCTCCTCTAGAATAGAAGGTACTATGCTGATAAGGAAAACTATATATATAATTCTAAAAAATAAAAAAATAAAAAATTGCACAACGGTACTTATATAAGATGTGATTATACGAAGGTGTTGTTATACATCGTATTGACAACTATTTTGGCATACCAAATAGCCATCGTCAGTGTAAATAGTTTTAAAAATACTGATTGTAAATATGTATAAAAGATCAGTAATAACAGGTGAGTTTTGGTTTATTGATTTTAATCCATAATCTTGAAACTGGATACTCCAATATACGTGACTGTATATAAAAAAGAAGATGCGGTATGATTGCCAATGAGACAACTGTCCACAAGAGACCAAAATGACACAGACATTATTAATTATAAGTCACCGTACGGCCTACAACAATGAACAAAGCCCATACCGCATAGTCAGCTATAAAAGGCCCCGATAAGACAATGTAAATTTAAATGTGTATATTTACATTAAAAAATGAGTGAAAAACAAAACTATTAGTAAGTCTTATTGATGCCGTTTGGATGATGTACTTTAGTTCCTTTATAAAAAAAACTTATCTAAATCTAAATCCTCGTCATTTTTATTCCATTTCATATCCACATTATTTATAAATATAAACCAGGCAAACAAGAAAAAAACAACTCATTGACTCTTCAAACGATAACCGCTGTCATGATTTGGATTGATAGGTAATGTAGATATGAAATGAAATAAAAGTTAAGAGGATTTAGATACATTCATCATTCATGCCAACAACATCCCTCCAAGTATAAAATTTACTCATGAGAAATCTAAATCCTAAATCGCCTTCCTCGATACTTCAAGTTCGCTCACAGATGGCATCATATCCATAGATCTATATTACAAACCAATAATTAACACTCATCAATATCTGTCTCCTAAAAGTTGCCATCTTCTCATCTCACTAAGAGCATCCCGTCAAAAACAGCACATCCTAAGTAGTGATTTCATAATAGCCTTTTCATGTGAGCCTTTGAAATGCATTTTTGTACTTCTACTTGTACATATATCTCCGGTGTGTCGAATGTATGAATGAATACAATGTGGTTATATAATAAAACTTTAAATCTGCATTTCTATCAGGATCAGCTATGTTTCTTTTTTTTTTATAATAAAATCGCGGAAAATTTCACCTGGAGCTTCTCGTGAGGCTTAAAAGAAGCTATCAATTGCGTTGCTGCACTCTTCAAAAATATATAAAATGTGTTTTAGTTTTAGGAAATATGGTCTAAATATGAAAAGAGTGATATCTTCTATATTAAACCATTGTGGTGACGTCAGCCTATTCATTTACAGTGGATTCTTTTTCTAGATTCATTTTATATACTTTTGTTTCCTTTGTTTGCCTAATTACATTAAGGTTGAATTGGCCAATTTACTGATTTTTGTTCAGTAATGGAATTAATTTAAAAACTTACCTTTAATTTTTGTAATTTATATATGCCTGTACTGGGAGTCGAACCCGTCCATGATTTCTCTTAAGTGTCACTTACATCAACATATCGACGAAACCTTTCGGCTATCAATTGGTAACGATTTACTTGTCTAATTTATATATATAAATGAATATTTTTTAAACATCGGGACAACGGACAAACATGGATTGTATCTTTATATATACAATAATAGGCAATCGTATAGTATGAGTCGGTAGCCGCGAGGTTTCATGGATATGCTCAATGAGTTAAAACTTGTCGGCTTAGGTTCGAATCTTGGTATTTTTTTGTTGTTGTCCCTATTCTCTAGTGTTTCAGTTAAATTTCTAATTCTTTTTAAGTTATTTTGGAAATTTTGTTTAATAAAAGCGCATTTGGTCGTTTATTATCGGATCATTGTCAGCTATTCCACATGTTAGAAACAAAAATGTTACCATTATAGGTGTCAATTTTTGTTTTATAAATCAATATAGTATGTTTTGGTCTGTTTATTTGCAAATTATTATACTAGAAAATCGTGATGTGCCAAGAATAAGACATCTTGATAGAAATTACGGACACATGCTTTATATATGTGCTATATATATGTATTTTTGTAAAGTTGTTGTCCCCAGCTGTGACACATTCCCCATTTTCATTCTCAATTTTATTAGAAATAAGATCAAATGTGTCTCATTTTGTCAAAACATATAATGTTCAGATGTCTGATAAATGAAAATCTTTAAGAGCAGACGCGTTGTGTAAAACATGTATTTGTATTGTTTTAACCATTTGAATGTAATATATAATTTATTGTAATGCATCGTTTGTCACGATAACATGGTTATTTAAACTCACTTATAATGCCTTCTAATTAAGAAAAAGCTATAATTTCGAAAAGACACTATCACAATAGTTTATGTTATAGATACAATGGTTAAGCGTTATTTCATGAAAAAACAAACCATTCGCCCTGCGGGCTCATGGTTTCTTTTTCAAGAATTACGCTTATCCATTGTATCTATATCACGTTAACATTTAACTTTATTGCAAAAAATGACAGACTTTTCATAAACAATCTAGTTAAAATTAGTTCTCCGCACTTACTCCTCGTTGTTTATGTCGCAATTGAGACATATAAACAACAAGGGACAAGTGCGGAGAACACATTTCTATTAGATTAATTGTTTCGTAAGCAATGCCTTGTTTGTTGATGGTATTCTTTGTTTGGATACAAATCAATTCTGAGGAGTCCGTTATAAGTGGCTGATTTGGTCTTGTAATTCTGCCAATATGATATATTTTGAAATACCTTTTTATCAGTAAATGGGATACATTCTAGTCATGAATACTCATGCATGGCAGTATATGATACGAACTTGAATTTTTATCTTAGACAGGAAGAAAGAGAGATTTTAAATCATGTAAAATAACAATCACAGCTTTATGAAGGCCCTACTTGATCATGTTAAGATTAGTAAATACTAATTAGGTTATCCTTTACAGATTAAGAATACTAGTAGTATTATGAACATACCTTATTTGCTGCGTCACGAATCTTGTAAATTACTTCCTCGTGTATTTATAACTATTGATGCTAATTGAGGCCTTTATTTGACATAAATAAATTGTAGCTCGTAATTTTAAATACAGAAATATTGCTAGTTTAATACAAAAAAATACTTCCCTATTTTTTGTTAAAGAATGCATGGTTAATACTTTAATATGCTTAACATGTTTGAAGAGAAACAATATATTTTGTTTAATATTTATGAATTTATTTATATTTCTGTGATAAACATGACAGAAAGGAGTCAAGCGACATCCGTACACAATGTTTTGTCTTATTTTATGATAATTTAATATTTTTTTTAACGTATTACCGATTTAATGTGACATTTTTGAGCACAACAGTTTTTAAGGACTGCATGATTTAGCTCACCTGGCAGAAAATGGCATAGCATCAATTGGCGTCCGTCGTCGTCGTCGTCGTCGGTTAACGTTTACAAAAATCTAACCCTCTGAAGATATTTGGCGTAATTAAACCAAAATTGACCTTTGCGTGTCTTCTTTATATATCCGATAAACCTGCCCCTCAACCAAAATGGCCGCCATGGCTTAAGGTAGAACATTTATCTAATGGTTATTCTCTTGATTATTGTAATAAAGGTTGATAAACTGCAAAACTGTTCAACAAATAAGTCAACATGACTAGAGTTGTTCATTGACCTAAATAGGAGTTATTGCTCTTAAAAGTGTTTGTTTTTAACAAAATTTCATGAATATTTATCATCTTTACAAAAATATTCTCTAAAACTACTGGTCCAAATTAAATCAAACCTGTCCTTAATAATCCGCCGGGTATCTTATTTAACAATGAATCTTATGACCGTGACCATAAACAAAAATGGCTGTCAATTGCAGTTTAACGCTTAAATCTTTCAAACTAAAGCATTTAGAGCAAATCTGAGACGGATTAAGCAAAATTGTTCACAAGTGGTATCTACAATGAAGTCAGCAAAATCAAAATTGTCAGTTGACCCCGGAGATAATGCCCTTTAATTTTGTCCACTGGGCCAAGTTTATAATACATTAAGATAATTGCAAACAGTTGGAATATTAATAAAGTAGGATCTACACCGTCATCAAAAACAGGAATTTTTCATATGCATTTGTGTTCGGGTCTAAATTGTGTTTTCTTTCAAGGTGAGCGACACAGACTATTTAGAGATTCTAGAATAGAATTTACCTACGAATCTAGATTTTTTTTAATACAATTAACCGCTCTATTGTGAATATGAAAACAAGGAAAACATAGGGATTTGGTTAGTAACAATTGTAGAGAAAACTGGTCTATAACCCGCCATCTACAGTTTCGTGAAACTTATAGATAACATTTGAGGTAGAGAATTTTACATACTATAAAAAGTTAAAAGGGCTGACAGATGTGGATTTCCAAAAGAGGTTGGCTTAAAATAATCATATTATGGTATCCTGACGCCATAAAAAAGTAAATGCTATCGGATGCGGCGAAAAAGTTTAAAATAGACGTTAATTTTTTAATTTCTTCCTGTATAATTATAATAACTATTTCTGAAAGAGATACTCGTTTGAAATAAAACGATCCAAATCAGCTGCCATGCAGAACAAATATTTAAATTCTGATGCACGGTAGTAAACGTCTCCAACGATTTGCAATTTAACAATAAGGTAAGATAAAGCGCCCTTTACTAAAGTTTAAAATTTTATTTCCAGTTATCGTTCTTTGACTGAAAGAATTGTGTATCAATGTAATTTAAAAAAAAACTCCTAATTGAACTTCATTTGAATTTAGGTTCCTTAAAGCTTGTGCATAAGTGCCAGTCGGCAGAGTTATGTTCAGTCAACCAATATCAAATTTACATTAAAACGAACCAATCGAGAAAAGTCCAAGTGACTCTTGCTAAACCTTCGAATGTTTAATGGGCAGCAGGACAAATCGCCCCACTCATTACTCCTGCCAACTCGCCCCACTTAACAAAAGACGGCAATATCTAGATGAACATATAAGTTTCATGTCTGCCACTCACCCCACTTAAATGTAAACTAATCTACACAGAATTAAAAATAAATCAATCGAGAAAAGTCCAAGTGACTCTTGTTAAACCTTTGACTGTTTAATTGGCAGCAGGACAAATCGCCCCACTTTTGAAAAAATCGCCCCACTCATTACTCCTGCCAACTCGCCTCATTTAACAAAAGACGGCAATATCTAGATGAATATATAATTTTCATGTCTGCCACTCACCCCACTTAAATGTAGAATAATCTACACAGAATTAAAAATAAACCCCTAAAATTTATTTAAGTATTATATGTAGTGAAACTAAATGATGTTTCACTTTCTGAATATGATTTACGAATTATTGGAGAATAACTTTATTCTTGTAAGCTTAGTTTAATATACGCATAACACTTCAACATAAACCTGTTAATTGTTTCCTAATAAGATAAATGGGCACATTTTCGCCAATTTTTTAAAAATAAAATCTTTCATTTGCGCCACAAAGGTTATGTTTTATTCGTGAATACTATTTATTTCTACAGTATTCCCCTTAAAAGATCAATGAGTTCATACTCATCTCTAATACAAAACTGATAGTCTATACGGTTAATAATTATATAGCTGAATGTTCACTGACAAATGTATCATTAAAACACCAAATCACATTAAAAAAAGGCTAAAAAAATGTGTATAAAGATCTGACAGACGGGTTAACATCGATTGATCGATGATTCACGTTCAGTTGCAAATATTCCGTTCATGTTCAGGACGAGAATAATTAACACTAATACAAATAATAAGTCCTGTTCAAAAGATCGTACCGGATGAATGTCATGGATAATTTGAATACATATGTATATTGAAAAGAGACAGGCATTTTTCTCGAAACATGTCAACGACGAACTAATCAAATAGCGTTGCACTGATAAACGAGCATCAAATTCAAAGTACCCTTTCCAACTTGATGCTCCCCTTCGGGTTTAAAACGACCTAGCTGCGAAAACGTAGCTCTTAAGGTCCTTTTGATGATTTTTTTTATATTTGCGGACCATAGAGCTACGATTTACTCCCATTGAAAAACCCTCGAAATAGCGCTCTCAAACAGTTGCGCTACGTTTCGTTCGTTTTCCATCTATAAAAATTTTGAGGGCATGGGACAATGTATATCAATCGAAAGCTAACATATTTTTCTTTAACCTTCCATAGTTATTTACCTTTGGAAACCTCATTTAACGCCCACATTAATCAAAATATTTCTTTTCAGCTAAGCTCCGCCTTTTCGTCGGCCATTTATGAATCAAACGAGATCGCTGTATTTGTACCACGTGATTTCAGGGGGACGTAACTCCACTTGCAAAACACGTGTACGGTTTGTTTACGTTTTTTGCCGGTAAAGTCGCCAAATTCGACTTGATTTTTTATGTTTGCAAATTAAATTTTGAGCCAATAAACTTATAATATTGAAGCATATTTGTTGAATTCACATTTTATTGACAAAAGTTGAAAAAGATGATACTTGTAAAAAACACATTCTCAGGATTCTTCTCAGCCAAAATCAATGGATGTAGAAAAGATGTAAGAGGAGAAAATAAGGGGGAAATATAAATTTCCTTTCTTCTTAAAAGAAAAACAAACTCAAATCATTGAGAATGTAATGACAGAAAACCATTCTGTTGGTATTTAACCAACAGGATATGGGAAAAGTATTTGTTTCCAAATATTGCCAATATTACATGAAGAAGTTTTTGGCCAAAAAAAAATTGCTTTGGTTTTTTCACCTTTAAAAAGTTTATTATACGATCAATGTGCAGCAACTACATCGCAGGGTATTTCGAGCATCTGCATTGTGCAAAGAACAGACATGTCTGATGAAACAATAAAAGGTAAATATGATACCAGAAAAGGGAGTAAAAATAAGTCAAAAAAAAGGGTGGGGGACAATTTAATAAAAGTCAATTAATTTTAAAAGAGCTGAATAGGCCTATGCCAAGTAATTGCAATAAGAAGGTCTATATTCTGACATTTTAGTAATTTCAATAATGAACTAGAGGCTCTAAAGAGCCTGTGTCGCTCACCTTGGCATCTGTGAATTAATCAAAGGAAGCAGACAGTTCTTGACAAAATTGTGTTTAGGTGATTGTGATGTGTTTGTACATCTTCTTTTAATGAACATTCTTGCTGCTCACAATTATATCTATCTATAATGAACTTATCCATGTAGTTTCAGTGGAAAATCTTAGTAAAAATTTACAAATTTTATGAAAATTGTTAAAAACTGATTATAAAGGACAATAACTTCTTAAAGGGTCAATTGACCATTTTGGTCATTTTGACTTATTTTTGAGTCTTAAATTGCTGTACATTATTGCTGTTTACAGTTTATCTCTATCTATTATAATATTCAAGATAATAACCAAAAACAGCAAAATTTCCTTAAAATTACCAATTTAGGGGCAGCAACCTAACAACCAGTTGTCCGATTCATCTAAAAATGTCAGGGCAGATAGATCTTGACCAGATAAACAATTTTACCCCTTGACAGATTTGCTCTAAATGCTTTGGTTATTTAGTTATAAGCCAAAAACTGCATTTTACTCCTATGTTCTATTTTTAGCCGTAGCGGCCATCTTGGTTGGTTTGCCCGGTCACAAAACACAATTTTTAAACTAGATAGCCTAATAATGATTCTGGCTATGTTTGGTAAAATTTGGCCCAGTAGTTTCAGAGGAGAAGATTTTTGTAAAAGTTAAATAAGATTTACGAAAAATGGATAAAAAATGACTATAAAGGGCAATAACTCCTAAAGGGGTCAATTGATCATTTTGGTCATGTTGACTTATTTGTAAATCTTACTTTGTTGAACATTATTGCTGTTTACAGTTTATCTCCATCTATAATAGTATTCAAGATAATAACCAAAAACAGTAAAATTTCCCTAAAATTTCCAATTTAGGGGCAGCAACCCAACAATGGGTTATCCCATTCATCTTTAAATTTCAGGGCAGATAGATCTTGACCAGATGAACAATTTTACTCCATGTAAGATTTGCTCTAAATGCTTTGTTTTTTTAGTAATAACCAAAAACTGCATTTAACCTCCATGTTCTATTTTTAGCCGTGGGGGCCATCTTGGTTGGTTGGCCGGGTCAAAAAACACAATTGTTAAACTAGATATATCAATGATGATTGTGGCCAAGTTTGGATTAATATGGCCCGGTAGTTTCAGAGGAGAAGATTTTTGTAAAAGATCACAGAGATTTACGAAAAATGGTTAAAAATTGACTATAAAGGGCAATAACTCCTAAAGGGGTCAACTGACCATTTTGGTCATGTTAACTTATTTGTAAATCTTACTTTGCTGAACATTATTGCTGTTTACAGTTTATCTCCATCTATAATAATATTCAAGATAATAACAAAAAACAGTAAAATTTCCTTTAAATTACCTATTTAGGGGCAGCAACCCAACAATGGATTGTCTGATTCATCTGAAAATTTCAGGGGAGATAGATATTGACCTGATAAACAATTTTTCAGATTTGCTCTAAATGCTTAGGTTTTTGAGTTATAAGCCAAAAACTGCATTTTACCCATATGTTCTATTTTTAGCCATGGCGGCCATCTTGGTTGGTTGGCCGGGCCAAAAAACACAAATTTTAAACTAGATACATCAATGATGATTGTGACCAAGTTTGGTTAAATTTGGCCAAGTAGTTTCAGAGGAGACGATTTTTGTAAAAGTTAACGCCGGACGACGGACGACGGACGACGGACACCAGACGACGGACGCCGGACGATAAACGCCAAGTGATGAGAAAAGCTCACTTGGCCCTTCGGGCCCGGTGAGCTAAAAAGAGTGGACCCCATCCAAAAGGTTCAACTTTGATTAATACATGAATGTGTTCTGTGTATATATAAGCAATTATACAGGGTCTACCCCTTCTTGATTCACCTAAAAATAAAAAAAGGTTGTGAATTTTAGGGATTTGGGAAAGAACTGGTTAAAAAAAATGAAGAGTAAAAACAAACAGAAATGTCTGAAAAGTTTTTTCAGGGATGTTGAAAAAATACTTTTAGAGCATCTGTACTTGAGGATGAAGGGGGTTACAACATTTTGTACAACGCCAACATTGAAGTAACAAAAAGTAATTTTCAACTTTTAAACAACATATCTTCAATATATTGTATGAGTTTTTGACACAGTCACTCCATAACATTTTTTTGTGTGTCATTATATAAATTTTGGTCTCTGTGTTATTCCAGGCATAAAAAAAGGATTGTATTCCCTAGTTTATCTGTCTCCAGAAATTCTGCTTAAATTCAAGTTCTGGCATGAGATATTAGTTGAGTCAGCTGTATATCAGGAACAGATTTGTGCCATTGTTATTGATGAAGTGCATCTCCTTGAAACTTGGTAATTACAAACACTAATACAAAAGATTAAAGTAATTATAAATGCATATCACATGGCCTTCTTGGTTTATATGTATAACCTGTCTTACATAGTAGTGAAAAGTAAAAACATAACAATACCGAACTCCGAGGAAAATTCAAAAAGGAAAATCAAAAATCAAAAGGCAAAATCAAAAGTCCAAACACATCAAACGAATGGGTAACAACTGTCATATTCCTGACTTGGTACAGGCATTTTCTAATGTAGAAAATGGTGGATTTAACCTGGTTTTATAACTAGCTAAACCTCTCACTAATATGACAGTCGCATCAAATTCCATTAAATTGTCAACGATGCATGAACAAAACAAACATACTCAAAGAGTAAAAATGTCAAAAATAGGGGTACAACAGTCAATATTGTGTTATCATCTTAATATCTCTACATAAACAACAAATGTAACAAAGAAGAACAAAAAGGCATACATTAATTTTGATTGATACTCTCCCAAAATTGAAGTTAAGTGTCATTGTGTCTGGACCCTGTTGGTTTCCAGACGATTACTTGGTAATATATTAATGATTTGTTGGCCTGATAAAGAAAATTAAGAAATAAAATCACATACGTTAAATTTCATATCCTTTATATTTCAACTAGTGCCATATTAAATAAAAAAGCACAATCAAGCAAAAACAAACTATAAACAAGCAATTTCTGCATGTATACAAAGGCGTAATTGACAAATATTGACTATTTTTCAACATATATAAGAATATCTTATTGGAGGGAAAAATATATTGCTTTCCATAAATTGACTGCAATTGTTAACATTCATTCTTGTCAAACATTGTATAGTGATTACAAAATCTTATTGGGCTACTAAAAAATATCTGCGAGTTTCAGGTTTATACATTGCTAAACAAATAGGATGGGTATGTACCTGAAGGTAAAAACATTTCATTTTTTAAAATTATTTTGTATAGGCTACATTGACTTCAAAGGGGCATATTTCTTGACTTTAAATGAGCTGCACCAAAATCTTGATATTAATTTATAAGTGATGTTTTGCACAAAATTGCCCATTAAATTGAGCGAGGGTAGGCATAAAAACTAGGAAAGTAAGGTCACCTGAAACAGATACATTTTGACATAATATTATAAGTTTTAGAATTAAATTATTGGTTATTGTAGGGGCGAAAAATTCAGGACAATATTCCAGAGGCTAGGAGAACTAAGGAGCCATTTCACATATGTTCCTTTCCTTTTTTTAACTGCCACCTGTACTGATAGCATGTTACAGTCTATATTAAGAAAACTGTATATTCAAGATCCCATCATTGAATCCATATGTCCTGACATGTTTGTTTAATCTCTGAAGTATAAAAAGGCAAAAATGGGGACATTCAATAAACTCAAATATTTAACCACTGGAACAGTAACATCAAAGTGCAACAATGAACAGCACTGGTAAAATAAAGTGTCAATCTACTTTGTTTCATACTATTTTGTCAAAAACATACATTTTACCATATTAAGTACCACACTTTAAACAACTGTGATGTGTCAAACTCTTGAAAAGTTTGTTATATTTTAACAAAATTAATAAAATCATTTTTCATTATCAAAATCCATTATCAAATATTTAAGAGTGTTAAAAAAATGGCATCAATAATGGCTTTTCTCCTTTCTTGTGCGTTTCATGTAATCATGTCTTCAGTTTGAACAAATATATAGCATGTTCATTATTTTTTAAACAGACCAAACATATTTCTAAAATACAAAAGAGAACCAGGCATGGAACCGTTAGTAGAAATTAAGTGGTATCTTGATGAAATTAAAGAAAAAGGTGTAATGGCAGATAAGGCCATACTGTATGTAAGGTAACTATCCCTTTAAATTGGTTATAGAGAAGACTGTTAAAACCAGATTTACCTAAACACCATCCATAAATGAACATATTCACTGCATATGTTTGTTTAGAAAACAAAGTACAGATGCTCACAAGATAAAAAAAAGTCTACATACAAAGTTTAGACATAAATAAATACATAACAAATCTAATATAAATATTTCTTGTTATCACAATCAATCAATTTCTTTCAAAGTTTTCAAAGTTAAAATAATTCACTAGCTAGCTATGGTTACTTAAAGATTAGAAAAATTGATTTTAATCTATATATACTAGTATACAAGAGCAAGTCACAATAACAGCATAAATAAATTTTGTTAATCTGGTACAAAGTTTCCATAACCAGTAACTGGTTGAGTATTTGTCTCCACTATCCACTCAAGTAACAATAATGATTTGCAGAGTATTAACCTGTACATGAAATACATAAGTATCCATGGTAGCCAAAAAATTGTATCAATATATATAAAAGAAGATGTTGTATGATTGTCAATGAGATAACTTTCCACAAGAAACAAAAATGTCAAAAAAATGAACAACTATAGGTCACCGTATGTCATTCAACAATGAGCAAAACCCATATCACAAAGTCATATATAACAGGACTTGAAATGACGACGTAAAAAAATCAAACGAAAAAAACTGACTGCCTTATTTATTACAGGCTCCTCAGACTGTTTTAATCACCATTATTTCCTAACAGTCACCCTTAAAAATATTACAGGAGTGTAACTGCAGTAGGAACATTGTTCAGAGACATAATGGGGAACCTACGTGATGATGGGTATAAAGACAGGACAAAAAGATCACAAAACCGTCTTGTTGGGGAAATTCATGGTGCTCTTGAAGATCATGACCAAAAAAAAATTCTATGCTCTTTCCTTAAGCCTGAGTCACCAGTCAGACTACTCATTTGCACCGTTGCATTTGGGTTAGGTGTAAACATACCAGAAATTCGGTATGTCATTCATTTGGGGGGCATGTGACTCACTATTACAGTATTGGCAGGAGGTTGGTCGTGCTGGAAGGGACGGGCAACCATCTGTCGCATATTATTATGCTGTTAGGACTTCCCTCATGTACATGTGGAGGATGACATGAAAAGCTATGTGGAAACATTAAAAATGGGAGTGCTAAATGCCTTAGACATGGTGTTTTGAGCCCCATGATTGGAAATTATGACAAAGTTGGCCACAAATGTAGTGGATCATGTGAAACATGTAATTGTAGTTTCTGTAAATGCTGCAATATTTGTCAGTTACAGTGTGAATGTGCCAAAAACAAATAAAATCAATTTTTCTAATCTTCAAGAATGTATGCTTCATCCTTTAAAACTTTTGAGTACTTCTTGAGTCGGCAAGAGAGTTTCTCTGGCTTATTCACAACCACTGCATTGTTAAAACCACTAAAACCAGGATGGTGTCTTCGGACATTCCTGTCAAATAAATTTTCTGGCAAGTATATCTTAACAAATTTTTGAACACTATCTTTATGTGAATGCCTCGAAGATTTTGCCTTTCTACAATATTGATGCATAATTTTGGTCTCAAAAATGTTTTCTATTCCCTTTCCCAGGCTACCCACAAGTCTGCTGCACCTTTGCACCTGCCGATCTGAGTATTGGCCGTGAGCATTTCTCAGGTTTGCTGAAAAAATGATGAGAATTAAATTAAAGGAAAAAAAATTATATACATTAATGTACATATAAAAAGAAGATGTGGTATGATTGCCAATGAGACAACTATCCACAAAAGACCAAAATGACACAAATATTAACAACTATAGGTCACCGTACGGCCTTCAACAATGAGCAAAGCCCATACCGCATAGTCATCTATAAAAGGCCATGATAAGACAATGTAAAACAATTCAAACGAGAAAACTAACGGCCTTATTTAAGTAAAAAAAAATGAACGAAAGCAAATAAGTAACACATAAACAAACGACAACCACTTAATTACAGGCTCCTGACTTGGGACAGGCACATACATAAATAATGTTGCGGGGTTAAACATGTTAGGAGGATCCCAACCCTCCCCTAACCTGGGACAGAGGTATAACAGTACAACATTAGAACGAACTATAAAAATCAGTTGAAAAAGGCTTAACTCATCAGATAGACAAAAATACAAGTGGATAGTTTGTTTCTTGTCTTATAGGTGTTTTCAATTATTTTTTATCTGTTTTTAAAAAGATTTTTTTTTATTGTTACCTGTTGATGTCAAAATCAAGTCACTGTTCTGCTGTTTTCTTTAGACGGTTAGATAATTGCTTAAATGTTTTTAATAAAAATTGGTAGCCACATTTTGAAAGATTTAGGTCTCCCTTGAATTTATTGTTTATACAACCCTTCCCCAGTTTCAATAAAACCCATTTGTCAGTTCTCAAATTATCACTGCAATTTATACTTACATTTGAATTCATTATTTTGAAACTCATTCACAAGGTCTAAGGCAAAATTATTGCCTGGTCCACCAGAGAGATTAGCTGTTCTATTCCATGTTAACTCTTCCTGAAGGCGTTGTGGCAGCCATCCAGCAACAGCTGTTAAAAAAAGTCAAATATTTAAAAATCAAATGTGGTTTTTACAACTTAAGAAGTTTTGAAATGGTTCATACATTATCTGCTGTGATAAATGGGACCTTTAGACCCATATTATTTTTTTCTTAAATATTCTTGTCAAATGCACATTATCTCATTTTGCCTTAATCAATACGAGGTAAGCAAACATTATTTAAAATTGAGAATGGATTATTTGTATACATATACAGTAATTTTATCACAGTGCTGGGTTGTAACATTTCATAAATACATGATTTTAGAGTTGTTGTTGTACTCAATATTCTTTGGTTGAGTTTAAAATCATTTAAGACCAAATAACTTGATAGAACAATATGATAAAAACTTTCATCGTCTTATATTAGAATCGGATGTTAAGGCAACCAGCTACCGTTACACAATTAAAATTGAGAATGGAAATGGGGAATGTGTCAAAGAGACAACAACCCAACCATAGAACAAACAACAGAAGATGGTCTCCAATACAAGAATGGATCAAATCATTGCAATAAATTAATTTGCATTCCTTCCACGTTTATCTAGATCTCTGAGGTGTAGAATATATGTATTTCTATTCTTTAAATTGACAGCGCATGGTGTACTAATTGTTTTTTTTTTAATAAACTATTTTTTCGATTTGGCAGAAATTGTTATACCTGCTAGTAATCTATGACCAAGTATCAGGAACTTGTTGTGCCCATTCTCCCAGAAACTGACCATGTCAGTTTTCCAATCTGACAACATTGCCAGCCCATCATTTTCACTTTCAGCATCTTTGTCAGCCATTATTTTCAAGCCATGCCACAGCATACTGCATGTATACATAAACACATGGTCATCATCATCTATATCATCATCAACTTGGCGAGTATCTGTGAATAAGATAAAATGATTTTTGATAACAGTAATCTTTAAGTGACAAAATCATACACATACAAAATAATTTCTTAGCATGTCGTTGTAGGCCAGAGATTTTTATTACCATACCTAACTCGTCTTCTTTTAACTTTCAATGTTTAATTTACCTCCTATACATTTCTAAGAATATGATTGGTTAAAAGAGACCATTTGGAGACTCGTATTTTCAATATTAGGTTAGTAGGGAGGCGGTTAGTTGCGGATTTAAGGCTTGAGCACTGTTTGATTAAAACTATTAAAGTTCTTTTTAAAAGTGTGGATATCAAGGTTGCTGATAATAAATATTTATCGTTTATATTAGTTGTTAAGTGCAGACCAATTAAAGAAGGTTCTTAAAATTGAACACTTTAAAAACTTTAACAATTGAACAACTTTAGTCTAAATTCAACAAAGATAGTCGGTAAGATAAATTCGTTACATAGTGTGCTAGTGACCTAATATGATATACAGGGTAAGTAAATTCCATATGGGGTTCAAGCTTCGCTCTCACCCCATATGGAACTGACCTGGTATATATCATATTAGGCCACTAAGACACTATGTAACTAATAATATATAGAAAAATGTTCATATAAGTGCAAAATAATATAAGTGAAATTTTTGCATATTAAAAGATTTTCAAGTAAATGAAAAGATAGCTTTATTTGAAACTCATAAAACTTCATCATGAAAATATACAATTTGTGGTACTCAACTTACTATTGATTTTATATGATAATCAGTTAAATCAATATTTGAATTATCCTATGACAACAAAACTGAATATGTTATTACTGAATCTCTTACTATTTTCTATGTCTTCATCATCACTAAATATTTCTTCATAGTTGGGGGTGTCATCTAATTCATCAATGTCATCGTTGTTTGGTATTGTTTTGTCCAAATCTTCTACTACTGTATTGGAGGACTCCTTGTTTATGTCTGGCCATATCATATTAACGATTTGCTCTGATGTTTGTTTTAACAAATCGTTAATGTCACCGTCACGATTAATCTCCTCTAATGATGTTACATTCAACAGTTTGCAACACAAGACACAGACAATGCCTTCTGTTACAAATGTCCAAAAATCCTGTGTGTCGTTGATGCCGTTGTGTCGAGAAATAACATGAGTATTAATATTATTTTAAAAACATTTCAGCAAAGATTGTTTTGGAAGAAGATTAAATGTAGCTTTTGTATATTGTTACTTAGTTGAATATATTACCCTTCACTTTAATTGGATAGAGTAAGACTGAATAATGAAGTTATTGGAGCTACATGTACAAACACAAACATAATTAGGGGAATATGTAAGTTGCCACTTGGCATGGAATATGTGTATATTATGTAAAAAAAAATAAATCTTGGTTTTCATGCCCACCCTCATCTCTTACGAGGGTGGTTCATTGCCCCTTTTTATAGACAATTCCATAAAATAAAAAAATAAACACTTTCCTCCTCCAATTAGGAACTCTTTTACAATGTAAAAAGGCCCTTTATCACTTTTTTGATAGGAAAAAAAAATACACATCATTTTTTTTTTAAGTAGCTTGAAAACCAAGGAATAAAATTTTGTATGGCTCTACCTGTTATAAGATACATCGCTTGTGGAAGCCCTGTGGTCTTGGAATCAATCCAACTAGTTGGTCCTCTGCTTCCTTATTTACAGCCATTGCCAATCGTCCTGTCACCATTCTCTCTACACTTTATTGATCACCATTACAAACAATTGGGATGGGCATTGCATTGGGGTCAAGTGGAATGTACTGTTTCAAATATTTCATTATTTCTATAACACCACGACAACTTGCTGGGTTTTCTTTTAAGACACCAAGGTTGACCAAGAGAAAGAAAATCCAAGGTTTACAAAATATCAGATATGTGCAACAAGATAAATTTTGGAAATGCCAACTCTGCCCCATATTATCAAAAATAAATCTATTTTCCATAACAATGAATGACATGCGGTACTAGTACATGTATTACTATTTGAAGTGATTTAAAATTAAAAAAAAAATCATTAGTTTGAAATGTTTTTTATTTGTCAAAGGAATTATATAGGTTAATACTCCTGAAAGTACTAGATGGATTTTTCTCATATTTTTGGATTATCACATTGGATACATCATATAGTTTATCAAACCCCACAGTCATTAAAATCATTATTTTTTTCAAATTTAATGGCAGCTATGGGATTATAATTTTGCTTAAGTGTGTGACATTTGGTAATATGCAAAAGAAATTTGATTTCATAGATTTGGGGAATAAATTTGCATGCCAAGACTGCCACTAAATTTTATCATTTCAAAATTAAGAAAGGAATAAAATGCACTTACAATCTCTGATTTTTTACTGGATTCTTTGGAATATCTGTGTGGGATATGCATACAGACATCAGCTCCCTCAAACGCAGCACAGTGTTTCATAAGAATCCTCTGAATACGAATCCCCATCCTAGTTTGCAACCTCTCCCAGTCAGAGTCCATAGACAGGCAATTCTATATTAAAATGAGGGAACAAAACGAAATATTTCAAATAAGAGTTGGTTCTATATAGTTCAAACAAAGACATGTTAAATTTTTCGATCGGTTAGAAAATATTGCTCTCACTACATTATAATGTTAGATTTCCAAGGTAATTGTGTTGAGGGCATATGCATGTTGGCTATTTTGATGCCTGATTATATTAAATATGTATTAATAAAAAATACACCTTTGTGTGCTACTTTTTAAGTAAAAATGAGGTCAAAATTTTATATATTTGCAGCAAATAACAATTTACATTAGCAAAGTAATTACCTTACCTGAAAAGCAGAGGAAGGTTGGTTTACGTGGAGTCTGGATCGCTTATATATATTTTTAGTTTTTTACTTTGAGTGTTTACATTTTTTTTTATTTCATGCTGTTTTCATTGAATGTGTAAGGTTGTAATTGTCACTGAATTTTTTTAAATTTTTTAAATTTTGTCTAGCCTTTAAATTTCCATTGCTTTGTTTCCACTTTTAAAGAAAGAAAGTGCTGCAAATTTTAATCTTATTTGACAGATAACAAAATGTACGACCAGGGTATAAAAAAAACAAGTGAGACCTCCAAAAACAGACGAGGGAGAAAATTTGACCATTTAAATAAATTACATGTAATGGAATATCCTTAGCAGGAACAGTTTCGTCAAAGTCTTCTAGGTTAAGAAACCCAATCCGATTTCTGGTGGCAAAGGACAAGGCCCACAACATCATTTTATTGTCTGTTCCATCACCTTTGTGCCTAGCAATGCTGAGCTTTTAAACGTTGTCCCAGCACAGGGAAAATCCAGGCTCTGAAATTATCAATTGGTCATTTATTTAGTTATAGGAAAAAACTGTTGGATTTTTTGGCCAAAAAAACATATACATAGGTTCTGAATTTTGAGAAAAATAATTTGTCTCAATAGGACACAATAATAATCTGATGAATATTGTTATGTTAAATATAGATTCTTACATTGATACCAGTGGATTATCGGATTTATCCAATCGAGATAGTTAAATTATCAATTTTAAAGTTCGAGCCGCCTCGGCGAGTACTTTAAAATTTATAATTTAACTATCGAGATTGGATAAATCTGATAATCCACGAGTAACTTTGTAAGAATCTGTTTCTCTAATGATTAAAAAGACATTTTCTTTTTTTGTTTACAGAAAATCCCCTTCGAGTGCCTTTCACATTGCACGAAGTTGTCAATTTCATTAACACCTGTTATCATATTTTGGTTCATACAGTCAGCTAAAAAGGTCATGACCCTTAAAATCATCCAATGATCTTCTGAGATCACCAGCAACCACACGTTGATTAAATTATTTTATACAATGGGTTCGAAAAGGGATAAATTTCCATAGAATTAGAGAAATATTAATATAAGCATTTATTGTGTCATGTAAAAAAAAAGTTTTCCAATTAGAAAAATATTCCTTACTATATGCACAGATAGCCACAGAAAATCAAAATATGCTGTCTTTATATTTTGTGTGTATGTTTGAGGGTGTATGCCCAAGTGTATCAGTTGTTCCAAAAATTTAAAAGTTGTAACAAATATTGACATCACACCATTCTTTCATTAGTTAGACGCTATTTTTATAAAATTGAAAATTCATATTAATGTATTGTTTACATCTTGTGACTATCATCTTTCAATCAAAATGTTTGAAGATGTTTAAAAACTCTAACAATACCTAGGTTATGATCAGCAGGATCATGTTGGTCATCAATTACAGATGATTCCAGTAGTGGAACTATGCCATCTAGATCATCATGCACATGTGATCCATCAGTATCTGAATCTAAGTCGTCATTGCCATGCGAATCTTCATATATGGTGTCATTTGGTGATGATTCTGCATAACCAATTGTGACATCAGATGAAATCGATGATCTCTCCGAAGATCCACCAGAACTATTGTCATCACGAACAGGGACACGAACCGCCCTCAAATTACCAGCATCTATCTGTTTAATAATATAAAAAATATATTTAAAAAACAAAATAAAAGGTCTGGTCCTTGGTATGTTGGAGTTTTTATAAATAGATGTTTGAGTTTTTGGTCACATATACATCCACTTCATATCATTCCATTTGCTATTATTTTTTACTTTTTTTTCAATTTCATTCAAATTTTGTATGAGATAATTTTAAAAGTCAAAGCATATATGTTGAGAATGGAAGGTCAGTCAAAAGTTTGATCTAATAAATCTTACTTAGTCTAATACATAGGATTTCAAGAGAATGTGATTAAATTGCTAAAATCAATATAGATGAGAGTTTGCAAATTTAATTGGACCATAACCATGTAATAATTATGAAATTGTGTCAATAAAAATATGTTGAGAAGAAATTAGTGATATTGAAACAAAAATCTAAAGGAATTATAAATATTTTCTGAAAAAAGGGAGTGTAGTCCCTCCAATCTATATTGGGGTATATTGTGTTAATTTACGTTTTTTTATTTGAGTTGAGCCTTCCAATTGATATTTTATCGTGTGTTTTTCTATGTTGCGATGTTATGCTATTGTTTTAGAAAAAGGGTGAAGGTTTGATACCATTAAAACTTTCATCCCGCTGCATATGTTTGCACCTGTCCTAGGTCAGAAATCTGATATACAGTATGTTTATGTAATTTATACGTGTTACTCGGTTTTTATATAGATTAAACCATTGGTTTTCCTGTTTGAATGGTTTTACACTAGTAATTTGGGACACTTCATAGCTTGTTCGGTGTGAGCCAAGGCTCTGTATTGAAGGCCGTACATTGACCTATAATGGTTTACTTTTATAAATTGTTTTTTGGATGGAGAGTTGTCTCATTTGCACTCACACCACATCTTCCTATATCTATATATGTTACTTGATGCTTTTATATAATATCACTACCTGAACATTACTCTTCCAATTCTTTATTTTGCTGTCATAATTGGCACATAAATCATCAATAACCCTTTGGGTAGTTGTCACACTTCTACACAGTCCCAGCCTGTTAAACCATCGGAAAATCCGTAAAAATATATTATAAAAAATTAAATAATGACAAGATTGATTCAATTCTGTATATGCATATTACAAGGCATAACCATTTGTTGGCAGCATTAAACTTGAAACAATTAGAAGACAGAAAAAACAAATTATTATAAAAGACGAAAAGAGTTTACCTCTATATTGTTTGATATATAGCAAACTTGTACAAGTATATTTTCTTGCCATAGCCTATGATGGTCATATCAAAATGCAGGCAGAGAATATAGATTTTAAAAATGATATAATAGTCTTACCTTATGATTACATCCTGATCTATACATTTCAATTGAAACAATGTTTTGCATGAAGTTGACCCTGGTTGGGAAACGTACATGCAGCATGTTTGCCAGCAATGTCCCATCAGCAGGGAGTAGAAGTCCAACATGATTTTTCTCATCACTGTCAAAATATAAAATGATTTTAAATTAAGTACAGATATAAACACAAACTTGATACCATTGTAATAATTAACTTATCTCAGGATTATACTTGTATGTTACATGTATACATTTTTTCTATTATGTATATGTTTCACATATTCATTTGTGGTGTTTATACTAGTTTCAGTTTTGATAGCACCAAAAAAATGTTTTTATAGCTATTGTAAAAATAAGAAAATACATTTTTTTTCATTCAATGAACATCATCAGTTCAGTCTCTCTGAGGGTTTTCTTCCCAGCCTTTTTATAAATTTCAAAGCAACTTTGACTTCATTTATATTTGGCTTCCTCTTTCATGCAGTTTTTTGTTTTTATTGACATATTGCATACTCTTCTATCGAAAATTACTATATTCTTGTTGTGAACTGCCTTTTCACAAGTGTTGACAATGCATCAGTAAAAAGAAATTGTAAAAAGAAATCACTTTGTGTCTGACTGGTCATAAATCATAAGCTAAACTGTGGAAAGGGAAATAAACAATCTTTTATATGCGCCGCAGCTAGGTTTTGAAGTTTCTGTCTTATTTATTATTTTCTCTATCTAATGTCTATGCTACATGTATTCAAATTATTTATATTATATATATTACATGTATATATAAAAATACCTCTTTTAAAAGGATCAGGTGGTTAATATTTGGGTATCATATAATCTATCAACTGAATAGCAGATGCCTGAGATGGACTTAAACACATTTTATTCAACAAAAGTAAATTATAATTAAAGAATCATACATTGCAACTTTTATCTCTTTGCGAGGTGTTGGTGTCAAGGCGGCCTTAATGGGAGATGTAAGGGTTGGTATGCATTTGTCACTAGCATCTATAAACGGCTTCCAATAAAACTCATCCAGAGTACCTTCATTTAAAGGCTTTGAGAGATTTATAACACCAAGATCCAACCGCTTTATCTCCTGTCTAACTGCATATTGGATCAATTTTGTGAATCCCTGTCTTGCTGACTTGCTCTTCTCATAAAGGCATTTAAAGGCACTAAAGTAGTGGGAACTTCGAAGGGCCTGAACAGCCTTGTCCATAAAACCCTTTGAACTATGAGTACCTGTTTTTTTTGGTGAGACAACAACCTTTTTTGGTGAATAAATGTTACATCTCTTCTTGGAGACGGGAGACAACAAAGATGTCTCTGCAGTACTTTGAGGCGAAACAAATTCAAAAGTCTGTTTACTTGGCGTCGACTGAAACAGAGGCCGTTTTCTTTTTCTCATGTAAGAAGTGTCTGCTTGAAGTTTGTTGAACTCATCTAATGCGTCCTTAGTAGTGGACTGTAATTTAAAAAATTTAACAACTGAACTGGCACATGTATTACATACATATAAAGACTTGTCAGGGGTTACTTGAGTGTCAATAGTATTGTTCAAAACTGATCGAAGGGAAATAGCTGGCAATTTGTTTTGACTGTCAATGGATGTTCTTTTGTAACCCTTATTCCTTTTTTCGAATCTATTGTTGCAGTTTATACATGTGTCACTATCATCCATTGTTATTATCTCCCTTTAAATCCCAAAAGGGACCTGGTAACCGACCCATAACTGATCGAAATTGTAAACTGATTAAAAAAAACAACCTTTTACAACAAACTTACCAAAACTCACCTGTTCCAGATGAAGATACCAATCAATGTGACTATCTGTCAACTATAAATCGGTTCAAAACACAATGGTTCTGCGAAAATGTCGAAATTTATTGTCAAACTAAAAGTTTCTAACGTAAACAAATAAACCGGAAGTATGTTTAGTAGAGTTACGTCCCCCTTAAATCAAAGGAAGACGAAAACGAATCACGTGGTACAAACTCCAAGATCTCGTTTGATTCATAAATGGCCGACGAAAAGGCGGAGCTTAACTGAAAAGAAATATTTTGATTAATGTGGGCGTTAAATGAGGTTTCCAAAGGTAAATAACTATGGAAGGTTAAAGAAAAATATGTCAGCTTTCGATTGATATACATTGTCCCATGTCCTCGTTTTATATGGAAAACGAACGAAACGTAGCGCACCTGTTTGAGAGCGCTATTTCGAGGGTTTTTCAATGGGAGTAAATCGTAGCTCTATGGCAAAAAAGAATTCAAAAGGACAATAGAGCTACGTTTTCGCAGCTAAAGACCAACTGACCAAATTAATATTTCGCATTCAAACTTGAGAGTGGTGTTTGAAATTTATAATTTCATTTTGGAAGTTGGTGAAAACCTATACAGATTACGAAAAAAACACTTTCTTGGTTTCAGGCCCTTTTTCGCCCTCCCGAACGAATACAAATTATACATAGTGATACATTGAATATGGGCAGGCATTTTCCTTTGCAACAGGCCACTGTACAACTGGTTCGACTGTTGGTATGATGAAAACCATACATACCATATTGATATTCCCTAGACAGCCTTGATAGGGGTGATAGAAATTAAGACTTCTGCCATAAATCATCATTTACACAATAAATTTTTGAATGATTAATACTCGGAACAATGGTTAAACTCTATTCAATTCATTGTTTTATAAAAATGCATCTGTATGCTTTCATTGTGTTTTCTTTACATGGGTTGTAATTGTAACATGGGGTGATAATCAATTGAATGTTGGATATGTACTGATAAATAATAAAATCTTTCATTTACGATTTTTGATATTTTTTTGTTTTTGGTTTTGAACAAACTGTCTGTAACTGCTATCAGATCTGCAGATTTTTTGTTGTTTGGGTGTAGAAGTACCAATTAACGTCCACTCTGTGTATTTAATATATGTATTTCTATTTGTAATCATCTGATGAGCTATGCCTTTTTTTTTAATTATTTCTAAAGTTTGTTCTTTTGTTGAACTGTTACATTACTGTTCAGGGTAAGACGAAGTTTGGATTCCCCTACATGTTTAACCTCGCCCCAATCTCAATGTATGTTCCTGTGTCGAATCAGGAGCCTGTAGTTCAGTGGATGTCGTGTTGTTGCTTTTTTTGTTGTTTTTTGGCAAGTGAAATGCGTTTTAAGGTCGTCCGATCCTATCTAACAATAAGTATTTGACCTGTATCGCCACCTAAAGTTTCTATTTCTTTCTTGGTAAAGTATCCCCGTTTTAATTGTTTCTCCTATGGAACGCTATCTATGTTATACATTTTGGTTTATGATTTTTTGACAGTGCATTAAACATGTTACAAATTGTATTGAGTACATACATTTGTATATTTCTTAAAGGTGATTTTTAATTTCGACTTCTGCAATTGTTACCTTTTAACATCCATTTATCATGAATTGTTGTCATCTCGGAGATCGGATAAACTAGGTTAACTATTTCACTAACTCCTGAATGAATATTTAAATTCACAAGTTGTTTATACGATGATCTTATGCATGTTTCTTTTAGATAGGAAGCAAAATCTCAACATAGCGATTTCAGTAGTCAGGAATCAAAAGTAAAATTATCCGACTGATTAGATTTTAATATTTAATAATTGGTGCAGTCGAGTGATTTTAAAATAAAATCGTTCAATGGAACTTCACTCTGCCTTTACTATAAAAGATATTGTAAAAACATTGATCATGTAGCAAAATATGTGTTTTGGTAAAGTTTTGGCTTACATTGTAATTTAAAAAAGGCAACATTTAAACATTTAAAAACTGATATTTATCTTCAGACTTACATAAGTATCTAAAAGGTGAATATTTTTATATCTTTAAAAAAGAAAGCTAAAACAATTCACAACTGGACAGGACATTAAAGCCATAAGTAACGTCGATATATTTCATTATTCAAAATAATTTCCAAATTTAAAAAACAGCATTCTCAAGTACAAAATTGTGATTCTCTTAATTTTTCTCGATGACTTAATTCATAGTGGTGGGTTCTAAAGAACAGAAGATGTGGTATGATTGAAAATCAGACTACTCTCCTCAAGACTTCAACGTGACACAGAAATCAACAACTATAGATGACCAGACGGCCTTCAACAATGAGCAAAGCACATTCCGGATAGTCAACTATAAAAGTTCCATAAATGACAATGTAAAACATTTTAAACGAGAAAACAAACGGCCTAAATCATGTATATAAATTAAAGAAAAACAAATATGTAACTCATGTCTAGTATCAAATGTTTATTACTTTCATTTATAAAGCAGGGACTAAAGATACCAAAGGGACAGTCAAACTCATAAATCTAAAACAGACTGACAACGCCATGGCTTAAAATGAAAAAAAGACAAACAGACAAACTATAGTGCACATAACATTACACAACATAGAAAACTAAAGAATAAACAACACGAACCCCACCAAAAACTAGGGGTCATCTCAGGTGCTCTTGAAATTGATCAATTTCATGGCTTTTAGCAAAATAACAATGTCATAAAAGCCGTACTTACTAGCTTTGTTTTTAAACCACCTATAATTTGAACCATATGTTGAGTATTTAAATTATCAATACATCATATATAATATTTAAAAACATGTACTTAACTAGGATAGTAATGTATTGTTAAAGTCATAAGAAACCTCAAATCAAAAAAAATAATGCCTATGTTTTTTATAACTCAATGGATAGTTTTCATTGTAAAACTTATGTACATATACTTTTTTCTGAAGAAAATTCTTTAATTTATTCATATTTAGAAGAAGTTTACTTCATTTGAATTGCTTCCTTCCAGCACGCAATTCCACCGACTTATTTTCCGTATGCAGGGTGACCTCAGTGTGACCCATCTCGTAAAAATCCGGTGACCACAATACGCATGAATGTCCTTAAAATAAACTATTATCTGAATTTACATGTTCAACACGTGCTCAATTTCCATGCTTTTTTGTTTATTTTTCGTCAATTGTTGACAAACAGGTGACAATCGTTAAACTTCGGCTTCAAAACACGAACTTTAATTACCTGCCATATTTTCACAACAACACTGGCCGATTGAAAAAAAAATGACGATTATACGAAATGTACACGAAAAAAATGATAAATTCGAGCACAGAAGACTAAGTTTATGATGTTTGTATGCATTGGTTCAAGAATTTGAAGAACATTATTTTTCACCGGTCACTCGTTTCTTATAACTTTAAACAAACACTTGGTTGACTTGTTATATCTAAAAATATAGCATATTAAATCTTCAACTTGATTACAAGGTATACGTGACCTGAATAAGACTAATATAACTTAACAATTTAAATATTCTGATTATTAATTCCCAACAGTGGTTGAAGTTTTTTGCGTAAAAGAACCTTTAACCTGACTTAAAATTCGTTTACTAATCTGGACTATATTATTATTTTTGTAATAGAATTTTGGAGACACAGAAAAAAGACTAACGGTAAGATTTTACTTTAATATTCAAGTATCATAAAATATAGATATACAATAATGGCTTTATTTCTTCTTTTTTAAAATTTTAAACATATTTTATTTATATACAAAGAACGATGACTCTTTCTACACGACCCATCTGAAAAGTTTCGTCACTCTGGTTAAATCTCGTACGATGTTTTTTTTAATGGCGCCAAAATTCTCGTTTAATCGCGATCTTGAAAAAAACAGACAGAACGGAACAAATTCGATGTTAAATATGACATGAATTTCTATTTGTTTGCAAAAACAAGAATTCAGAAATTTTGGTAACTTGTGAAGCTTATTTAACTTTAATTGTACCACGGAAATTACCGAAGTTAGGACAACATCTGACGCCATGTCTCGTCTACTTCAACATTCCATTATTAGTGAAGTCAAAACAAATTACTCAAATATCACAGGTACTTCATTTAAAAGTCACACAATCCTAGTTGACGATAACATATTTAGTGTAAAAGTTCCGTCCAGGCATGGGAACACAGAAAAAAAACCCTCTGCAAGCAATACATTTCGGATTTATTTTATATTGTAATGGCCATGCGGCATGCGGGGTAAACCCCGGTGCACTGGTTGACCACGACTACTAATGTTCATCTGCCACATTATTCCCCAAATCAAGGAACAGTGATAATTATACTGTTGAATGTGATCACGGTTATTCATGGAGTCAATGACGAATCCTGTATTTTTCATAAAGGGGAGTGGACGCCCCTCTCCAGTCAATATTCAGGCTTAAGTGATCCCCTATATAATTAACATTTTTTTCCAAGGGACCGCCCCCCTCTGGATCCTATGATAGCCCACATACTAATTCAAAACTTAACAAAGGTTTAAAACACAAACAAATATTAAAATAATTCACAATCTTCTAATTCTGTATTCCTTTGGCAAAATCTCAACAAATATTTTCCATGATTATTTCACACCTTATACAGCAAACAGTCCCAGGAGATGGACACTGTTTTGTTTTCTCTCTCTAAGTTTATTCATAAAAGGAGACTTGAGTCTGAGTAGTACATTTTGAACTGACTACTGTATATATTTTATTCTCCCATATTGTCCAAAATTGGATTTTATTGGGAGATGGATTTATTATAACCCATGAGAATGAGAACTTTGATAGGTATATACAGGGCATGTTACTTGGAAGTATGTGGGCTACATCCTTTAAAAGTCAAGCTGCAGCAGTGGCCTGCATATTTTATGCATCAGTTTAAAAACCTGATCAAAACATTTTCACTCTACGTAGTACTTTATCACTATATCACTATCAGGTTCACATTTCAACCTATTTAGCAATACACACTTATGGTTATATAACCTCACAGTACCAAAATTGTACTCCGTAACCAAATTGCACCCATTCAGCCAAAAAAAACCTGCACAAATCTTACAAGTTTTCTTTCACCATGTGAAGTTATCTTATTATCGTCTTTTTAAAATGAGCAAATTAAATTTGTTACCAGCATCCTTTTCTTAAAAAAATAATAGTTTAAAGTAATAAATAATGTCAAATTGTTTGAAATTTTTGAAGAAATAAAACAAAATTTCTGTTTATATCCCAGTTTTAAGGATTTGAAAGTAACCATACATGTAATGATGTATGGAATTTGGGTACTCACCTCATTAAAGTATCATGGATTGTTTGAACGTAATTTCAAACGCATTTGTCAATGACTCTACATAGACCCAAAATTTAAATTGGTGTAACTATATTGTAAACAAGAATAGTCTACAAGCATAGAATAAACTTTTGTAGGTACATAAAAAATGTTGGTAAAAAAAGTGACAATTTAGGTACAATTTGGGTATTCTCATGTTAGCAACTTCACAACAGAACTACAAATTTATTTTCATGAAAAAAAAAAAAAAAAAAGTACAAACCTAAAGGCAATAAAATGCTTCGCCATACACAGCCTGATACGACCACAGATGTGTATTTAGCATATAAAATATATTTATGTCAGTTGAAATGAAACATGTTTTAATTTTGGATCCTTTAAACTTCAATATGGACTAATTTAAAAACAGGTATCAAGACATACTCAGTTGAATCCACATATTTCTATTCAGCAGCAGTCTCTAACTGCATATCTCCTTAATTTCATATGATAGTTAGTCCTACAAAAATATTGAAAATGTGTACATTTAAATTTGAAATTTTTGAAGAAATAAAAAAATTCTGTTTATATCCCAGTTTTAAGGATTTGAAAGTAACCATACATGTAATGATGTATGGAATTTGGGTACTCACCTCATTACAGTATCATGGATTGTTCGAATGTAATTTCAAACGCATTTTTCAATGACTCTACATAGACTCAAAATTAAATTGGTGTAACTATATTGTAAACAAGGATAGTCTACAAGCATAGAATAAACTTTTGTAGGTACATACAAAATGTTGGTAAAAAACCTCTAACTGCATATCTCCTTAATTTCATATGATAGTTAGTCCTACAAAAATATTGAAAATGTGTACATTTAATTTTTTTTCTATCTTCTCTCATGTGAAAGCAGTACCTTTTTGGTCACTATTTATGTGTTGCGTCTAAATAAGAATTGTAACACTTTATAGTGACTGAACAGTTTAAACAAATACTTCTCAAGAAACCGAAAAAGAAGAGAACTTAAAACAGCACCAGTCATGCCAGTATATGTATGAATAAAAACTCAGATCAGAATAGCATGGACAATATGTTAGTTCTATGTACTTGTGAATATATTGTGAGGAAATTATCAATAATTCTGCAGATAATGCAATTTTATCAAGTGTTTTGTACATTTTCTGATAAAATTTTCACACAATCAGTAAAACTTTCAAACATTTTTTTTTTATCATGATACTCACATCGACATTATCAAGAAGTACATATCATAAGAAAAATGCACAAATTACAGATAAAATATTAAAAATACCCTTTTTTGAGTGCATCTCCGGCCAAATCAGTATTTTTTGCATCTATATAAAATACTAGATGAGTATAATGCATCTATATATAATACTAGATGAGTATAATCAATGTAAATAAGGAAATTTTTGGAAGAAAACCCCAAATTTTGAAAAGAACTCACCCCCGATAATGTTGTACCATAACCCCAAAATCAATTCTAATCTTACTTTTGTGTATTGAACCTTTTAGAAAATTTCACAGACAGTGGCGGATCCAAGGGGAGGGGGTCCGGGGGTTGGAACCCCCCTTTTGTGTGGCCGATCAATGCATTTGAATGGGAGCATATAGTTGGAACACCCCTTTACTCTGGGTTGGGAACCCCCCTTTTTAAAATGGCTGGATCCACCCCTGATAGAGATCCATTTACTTATACTCAAGTTATTGTCTAGAAACCAAATGTGTCTTCTTGAAAACAACTATGACACAAATGTATGACATAATTATAAAGCATTACTCGAAAGCAAACTTTTGTATGCTTGTATTTCCCATTTCCATTCTCAATTTCATTTTACTGCCATATAAAAACTTGAAAAGTAAGCTACATCATGTACATGTAACAAAAAATATATGCAAAAAATGACATACAAGAGTGCACACACTGGAATGTCTCGCCTTCTATACTAATCAATGATATTATGTTGATAGACCTAAATATAAAGCTTCATTACAACTGTCACATAAACTCTACATTAACCAAGAAAACGAAACATTTGATCAATGAACCATGAAAATGAGGTCAAGGTCAGATGAACCATGCCAGGCAGACATGTACAGCTAACAATTCTTCAATACAACAAATATAGTTGACTTATTGCTTATAAATTAAAAAAACCCAGACCAAAACACAAACACCTAACACTTAGCAATGGACCGTGAAAATGAGGTCACGGTCAAATAAAACCTGCGTAACAGACATATAGATCATAAAATATTTCCATACACCAAATATAGTTGACCTAATGCATAAAGTATTAGAAAAATAGACCAAAACTCAAAAACTTAACTTTGACTATTGAACCGAATTATAAGCCTGGTCCTTTTGATAACAGATTAGAAAGTAAATGGTTTCCTGATATTTGTTAACTACATAGAGGAATTATGAACCGAAATAGTTTTTGGAACATGGGAACACAGGTCAATGTTTTCATAATGTGCATTACGTTTTGATGCAATTAGGTTAATCAGACTTGTTCCATTTGCAAACACAAAACTTGCCCTTATGAATGAGCTTGTACAGGATGAGGCAACTTGGACGATATTTGTTTGTGAGTTTGACCAGTGGGTCAATATTCCTGAAGACAGAATGCTTGCTTTCTTTCTAATCGCTTAAATTCGAGTAATGAGTATAATGTACTTTCATATTTCTGACCAGTTATCCTCATAGTTCTCAAGCGACACACACGAGTGTAACAATATGCTGACGGTTGTAGTACACACAGACTGATTTGTGAATAGAGTTCTGTTAAAGCGACATTTGTTTAAATAGCCTTCATTTGTCATTTAACATTTGATCGATAGGGCACAGAAGTCTACCAATTTGTGACATTTATTTGAATGGTAGATTGCAGAAATTCAAGGAAATGTGTCGGTTTAGTCTTACGCTTGACCATATAAAGTTCAAACGAGTCAACTGGACAGCCAAGGTTTAATGCAGCATATACACAGGGATGATTGATAAAACATATTGTTATCCAGTTCCCCTCTGTGATTTGATTTTGTGGTTTTACTTATACACATTTCAATTCATGTATGACCTCGGACATTTTGTTTAATTGATATGAAACATTGATACAAATAACTTTAAGCATACAAAATGCTTGGGATTTAATCCAAATTTTCGGATTAAAATTGCTGAATGTTTTGATTTATTCAAATATTAACGACTTTTAATTTAGCGCTGACATTTAATTCAAATTAAGGAAGGCTATATCAATTTTTATTTGATCACGTTTGATACCTATTTGTAAAGCTGTCCTTGTCAAATTGAAACTTATTTTATAATTTCTTTTTATGATGTCATCAAGACCATACTCCAAAATAGTGTCAAGGGAGAGCCGAAAATTCACTTCCTAAAATGTTCATCCCGGAACGAGAATCTTATAAGGAATCTTAGTGTTAGTAGTTATGAGACGTTGTTTGGATATTTGTTTTAACAATTCCCTACACGATTAAACGGAACATATCGAAACAATATTATTGTCAGACCATTTGAAATGATATTATATACAATATTATACTTATTAAAGTACTTGGAGATCGATTTTAACTTCATAGTTCAAGTACATAAAGTGTGATGTTAAATATTCATAACGAAATCATTGGGACGTGGTAATTTATCACGATAATGTACGAACGACGCATATATTACAATATCAAAGCACTGGGTATGAGTTCTGCTTACTAATGCAGTCATACAAAAGATACTTAGTTAGAATATTGAAAGCCGCGGACAATTAAGCACATTTGGGGAAAGAACGTAAAAGATTTAAATATCACTGTTGCTTAGTCATTTTGATCACATTGGAAACATTAAATTAATATTTAATAATAATTAGGTTTGCCGGAAATGACTCAGTAGATTTCATAATAGGTAGGGGTTCTGGTTGAATTTCGTTTCATAATCTAATGGATTTTTTAATCTTCCATTTTTATAACATTTTAGACCGAGCACACCGTGTCGGTGTACCTTTTCGAAAATATTACCTATAAGGCATATTTTAAAATGGCTTATTGAAATTTTCAGCTCGTTATGACATTACAAAAAAATACTACATGACGTCAAATGAGTTGAATCAGCTAAAATCTTTCTAAAATTGTCCGTTTATTAATTATGAAATAATAAAGGTTTCAAGTCCCTCAGGCAAATTTGACTTTAGATGAATTTGGCTACTTATTCTGGGTTTTTGTGTCATATAACTCTTGAAAGGTTTCGGTACTTATACATCCTCGGATTTCAAATGTTTGGCTTTGAGCGTTCTTGATGGAGCTACATCGGACGCATACAATTTTCAACTTGTTTTGTTTTCCAATTTTTTCATCACTTGGTCGATAACTCTGCTGGTGGATTATCAGTCCCCGAGGGTATCATCAGCTTAAAAGTCAGTACTTCGAAACTGACATGATTTAACAAACCTTTCTAAAATTGTCCGTTTATTTATTTTGAAATTATTAAGAAACTAAGGTTTCAACTTCGACCAGCAAAATTGACTTTAGATAAGTTTGGCTACTAAATGTAGGTAGGTTTGTGATACCTGTCATAAAGGTCTCGTATACATCCGTGGATTTCAAATGTTTGGCTTTGAGTGTTCCTGATGAAGGTATATCCCGAAAAAGCGCTCCGGAAGAATGAAACTAGTTAACGTGTTGTTTTCAATTTTTTAAATGATGACATAAGTGCACACACAATGAGTCTTCTACCCTTATCATCAGATTTAAGCCTTTAAATAATTCTGAGCTAATCCTAAGTCTCTTATTACGTATAGAATTCAAGCATCAAAGATCAGCCATTTTTTTTTGGGGGGGGAGGGGGAGGGGGGTACTTGTTGCTAAGTATTTAGTTTTCTATGTCGTTTTTTTGTGGAATATTCTATGTCTGTTGTTTTTTTTCTTTTTGAGTCATGTCGTACTCAGCTTTTTTAGATTGGTGATTTTGAATGTCCGCGTGTTATCTTTCGCCTCTCTAACATATTATAAAAAAGAATATGTCCCAAGTTCACGGATGCCCCATCCGCACTATCCTTTTCTATGTTCAGTGGACCGTGAAAATCTCTAATTTGTCATTACAATAAGAGATATCACATCATCGGAAACATGTGTACTAAGTTTGAAGTTGAATATACTTCACCTTCATCACAAACTACCTAGACCAAAAACTATAACCTAAAGCGGGACAGACGGTCGGAGGAACGAACGGATGAACGGACGGACGGGCGCACAGACCAGAAAACAAAATGCTTATACATGGGGTATAAAAACGTTAACGTTATTCAATGAGAAAATCAGGTGTTTTCCACTAATTTCGAATTTTTAACTATTTTGATCTGAGCGTCACTGATGAGTCTTATGTAGACGAAACGCGCGTCTGGCGTATAAAATTATAATCCTGGTAATTTTGATAACTATTTACACCACTGGGTCGATGCCACTGCTGGTGGACGTTTCGTCCCCGAGGGTATCACCAGCCCAGTAGTCAGCACTTCGGTGTTGACATGAATATCAATTATATGGTCATTTTTTGTAAATTTTCTGTTTACTAAACTTTGAATTTTTCGAAAACTAAGAATTTTCTTACCACAGGAGTAGATTACCTTAGCCGTATTTGGCACAACTTTTTGGAATTTTGGATCCTCAATGCTCTTCAACTTTGTATTTATTTGGCTTTTTAACTATTTTGATCTGAGCGTCACTGATGAGTCTTATGTAGACGAAACGCGCGTCTGGCGTATAAAATTATAATCCTGGTAATTTTGATAACTATTGACAGTTGTTTTCCATTCGTTTGAAGTTTTTGTGCTTTGGATTTTCCCATATGATCATGATGATAAGAGACTTTCTGTTCTGAATTCGATTTTCACTTCATTTTGTTCATGTTGTTTTTACTTTTGAATGATGAGACCCATGCAAAACCATAGTTTAACAAACACATTTTTCATCGACTTCAGGCTTTTAGTCAACACTTTTTTTCACCTTTAGTGACCATAAGGCATAAATATTTAATCAAACAATTGCTGTCTAACAGAAAATTTTATTAACTAAATGTTCAAACAGGAAACGTTTGTACAATCAATAAAACAGTTCATATTTAGGTAGAACAATTTTAACTTATATTAGAATTAAAATTGGTTTGGGGTTCGTGGTCTTAAATTTTCTTTAATATGTCTTGTGTAATTTAATATGCATCTTTGTCTTTTTTTTTTAGCTATGGCGTTATCAGTTTATTTTTGATGAGCTTGAATGTCCCTCTGGTATCTTTTGCCAATGAGACAATTCTCCACATGAAACAGAATAACAAAGACATGGACATTTAAAGGTCACCTTACGGCCTTCCACAATGAGCAAACCCCGTATCATATCGTCAGCTGTAAAAGGCCACAAAAAAACTGATATAAAACAGATCAAACGAGAAAAGTAACATCCTACGTGTCCTAGATTATGTACACCATAATGAACGAAAAACAAATTTTACACAGCAACAAACAAAAATAACTTAATTTAAGTTCCTGTTGTTTGACAACCACATACATATTGTGACGGGATTTAGCTCTATTGAAGGTGCAAGCCCCTTTCCTTACCTGGGACACAGGTATAACTGTACAATATATAAATCTGTTAAAAAGGAGTAACTTATCAGATGAATACAAAGGAAATACATCTAATAAAAACACAAACCAACAGATTGTTCAAATTCGACAACACCTACAAAAATATACTATGCATCTAATCATAAGACAATGATATCAATCAGTACATATTCAACATCCAATGGATTTAGTGTTAACACATCACAAACAGTCAGAGAAAAATATGACAGTGTGCAATACCAATAATCAGATTGTAGAGCCATGCATTTATTTTAATTTTAAATTACTGAAAACGAAATTGATAATTATACCAATAAAAACAGTAAAAGATATAGTTACACCCACATTGATATTTCGTATCATAGTAATTGTTTTTTTTTAACAAATTGTATCAATACTCAAACATTTACATATCGGCTCTTTAATTTTAATTAACTTTAATAAAATATTAAGGAAATACATGATATATTTAAATTCATATGAATTAACCACAATTTGCAAATGATATAAACATGGATTTAAAAGCAATTTAAAATAAACATCAAATGAAAACATTAAACGTAGCAACCTTTGTAAAGGTAAATATACAAGGTTAAACATTATGCACATACATCTACCAGATGATATTTTCATACCCGATTACTAATTCCACTTTGATTTCATCACCCGAAGAACCGTTATGGCATGTTGTACCATGTATATAGCTTAAAATCAACAAATGAAACCAACATGATCAAGTATGCATTCAGGAGCCTGTAATTCAGTGGTTGTCGTTTGTTTATGTGTTACATATTTGTTTTTCGGTAATTTTTTTTTTTACATAAATAAGGCCGTTAATTTTCTCGTTTGAATTGCTTAATTTACAGTGTCTTTTCGGGGCCTTTTATACCTGACTATGCGGTATGGGCTTTGCTCAATGTTGAAGGCCGTACGGTGGCCTATATTTGTTAATGTTTGTGTCATTTTGGTCTTTTGTGGATAGTTGTCTCATTGGCAATTTTACGACATCTTCTTTCTTATATTTCAACATATTTATAACTGGTGTACATACAAAATTTAAATCCTTCTTTTCTTCAAAAAAATAGTGTAAAATAATGTATTTCTATAAAGGAAGCTAATACATGTAGAACTTCAGTGCCAAAAAGATTTGGAAACTATCAGCCTGTTTAAGAATTAACTAAGTTAAGGTTTGGAAATCTTTGGAACAAAATGCAACAACAATATTCACAAACAGTATTTCTACAGATAAAAAATACAAACTATCACTTTGCATTGATAATCGATCACTTAGTGCAAGATTAATTCACATAAAGTAAAACTATGTAACAATCTAAAAATTGGTGCTACGAACATATATAAAATATATTACTACAACGAATTTGCCAAATGACACCGAGTTTGTAATAGTATTAAGTATTGTGTACACAATTATGTCTGTAAATGAGACCCATAGTATTTCCATAGATAGATACATGCTGCAGTTCTGCGATCTCTAGAAGGCGACATTGATGTTGCAGATGGTCTGTCTTTATTTGGATCAGTTTACGACTTTAACAAATTTCTAAATTTCGGATATTCAAATTGCTCTATCAAATTCATAAAGAAATATATCAAAAGAAATAATAATGACACATCACACAATGCTATGATCATTCTGTCAATTTATCAGCATATTGGATAAGTAAAAACATTAACTTCTGCCACGTTTATTAATGCTGTTGTTCCATAAGTAATGGTCAGTTTGATAAACCGACCGTCTGTATACCGTTTGCTCTGAAATATCAGATGCTCTCCATCTTTACCAGGTCCTTTGTAATGCGTAAATAATGACATATCATCAAGTCATGGTCCAACAGCTATGTCAAGATCATGAAGCATTAAGCCTATATAAAAATACAAGTGGGATGTTGCTTAGCTACCTATAAAACGAGGTTCAAATCACCAATTTCTACATAAGGGAATATGGTGTGTGGCTGATCTTTGATTTTGCCGTTAAATAAGATACCTCTGAGTTCGGTGCTTTTAAAAAAAATATATTTCGTATACACAAATCAACAATACATTGTATACTAAAATGGTGTACCTAATCACAATAGACCTGTATTAATACATATTGTAAGTTCGTCGTTAGCACCAGAAATTGCAGGGCACTTGACAGTTCTAAACAGCCAGTGTATCAGTAATCTAATCAAAAGAGAAATAAAGGGCACTTTTATGTGGTTCGGGGGTCGATGCCACTGCTGGTGGACGTTTCGTCCCCGAGGGTATCACCAGCCCAGTAGTCAGCACTTCGATGTTGACCTGAATATCAATTAAATGGTCATTTTTATAAATTTTCTGTAAACAAAACTGATTTTTTCGAAAAACTAAGGATTTTCTTACCCCAGGAGTAGATTACCTTAGCCGTATTTGGCACAACTTTTTGGAATTTTGGATCCTAAATGCTCTTCAGCTTTGTATTTATTTGGCTTTTTAACTATTTTAATCTGAGCGTCACTGATAAGTCTTATGTAGACGAAACGCGCGTCTGGCGTATAAAATCATAATTCTGGTACTTTTGATAACTATTTACTCCTTATTGTATTTTGAAGAAGCAGATAAATTTGGTCTAGATATTTGATAAAATCTGCAAAAAAGTTTGTGTTTTATCATAGAAACAGCTTTTATTTCTCAAAAACACTTTATTTGTGATGATTACAAATTTTTCAACTTTGCCTTGTAAGGGAATATAGCTAAGATAAAGTAATTTTTATAATAGAAAATGTTATGCAATTACCTATTTTGATATGTAGCAAGAAAAAACAGTTCTGTGGCCCAATTTTTTTCTCTTTTTTTTTTTTTTTATCTGCAAGCATGTTATAAGAGCAATCTTCTGATATTTTATCTTAAAGTTCTGATAGTACGTTTTCTTTTTATCACACAAAATACGATTTTCCATGCATAATCTATACAAAATTTGACTATTTTGCACAATCTGTAGCGTGAAAAGAAGTCCGGTGACAATTACTTTTTAGTATATTTTTGAAAAAAGCATGATAACAACTTCATTTTCACAAGTTATTAAAAAATGCTTTAAACTTTAATTTCTTAAAACGCCCTAGCCACCTTAACTGCTGAACAGACAAAAAGACGCGTTACGGTAAATGTTTACATGACTCTTGATCTTATATGTAATAAAATTCAGAATGGAAATTGGGGAATGTGTTAAAGAGATAACAACCCGACCATAGAGCAGACAACACCATTATTGTATATTGTATCATGTGGTATCAATATTATGTTTGTTGTTACGTCATAAAGTAGCAGACATTTGGCACCATATGAATTCCTGGATTTTTGAAACAACACATATTGAAATTCCACTTTTAAATATAGATATAGTCATGTTTGGTCTTTATGATAACTATAAACTAAATTTAATAAAAAATAAAGTCATTTTACTATTTCAGTATTTTATATACAGATCAAAGATGCGAGAGGAAAAACCTCATATAGAGGGACTTACAAACTATATAAAAGAAAATTTGATTTTAGGAAAACATATTTCCTCAACAAATATGAGTGTGAAAGATTATAACATGTACTGGAACCCCTGGGATGAAATTATTAATTAATTTAATAGTGAATTATTTTATATAGATGTGCCTGAAATGTAATTTCCATTATCACTATATATTTTTTGTTGAAAATGTTATACTTCATCCATATTCCGTTATATCATATCGTATTATAAGTTATTTTTGTTTACTGTTTTTTGCTTGCTTGCTTTATTATGTGCCACTATATATATTTTATGTAAATGCCTGTTAATCCATGAATAAAAATAAAAAAAAATATAAAAAAAAAATAATGTTATGTGGTTATTTTTATATATCATTTATACAATATAAGGACAACTGTGAAGCAGAAAAAGAAAGAAAACACATAATATAAAAAAAACTTAACTACGCAAACTAATAAAGAATAATCATAAGGTTGCAGTTTTTGATGAAGTTGAAGTTGTATCCACTTGAAACTTAGTACTAATGTTCCTTATTATATAATCTTTTTAAATTTTACTGCCAATTTAGAACTTTGACCTCAATTTCAAGGTCCACTAAACATAGAAAATGAAAGTGCGAATGGGGCATCCGTGTACTATGAACACATTCTTGTTTAAGACTATTTTAAAATTTTATCAATGTAAACCATACTTACCGTTAGTTTTTCGGTTGATGATTTCAATTCGCATAATGATGTGAATTGTTTCTAGATCTACCCACCAATACGGTAACTGTTCATGATTCGTAGCTGAAAAAGTATTTGGTAAGCCATCAACCGCATATTCCGATAAATAATGCGCACCCAATTCGATATATGTTGAACTTTGTCCAGTGACCTTTCCAAGCGCAACATTTTTTGGTTCGCCGTTTGGAATAATGCAATCTAAAACAAACCAAAGTAGTTTTCAGTCAATTTCTAAAAAATGTTTGCTTACATTATAGCAAATTACAATTGCCAAATAAAACTTAAAAGTACGACTAAAACAAGGCAATTACAAACATAACCACAGCGTCTGGACTGGATAGACTTTCCGTTATGAATTAACCTCGGAGTTCAGTATTCTATTTTTTGTGACTACTAGTTTCATTACCTACCATTGAAATCAAAACGAAGAAAAAATTAGAAACTGCTTAATGGATTTCGATTATTACATACATGTGGGTAAAACAATGATTATATTCATTATGATAAACGATCAAACTCGAATTATAGAGAACAACTTCGAAATTCCATAGACCTGAACGATGAAAACATTTAACGGCATCCAGTTTGCCATTGCATTATAACCACATGCATTAAAAGGCTTGTCACATCATAGTTAAACTACAATTTTATTAGATCTTCTCGTCAAATATTTATATATGTTACATCATTTTTTACTTAATTCATCCAACATTTTCCGTGTCCCTCTTAAATGTTATTATTTATAAAAAGAGTCTTTGGCCAAGTCTTTATCACTATCATGATAATTGAGGGTACTCGTTTATCAAATTTGTGACCAACAAATCAACTATTTAAAAAAAAAATAATCTACAACCAAAATAGAAAGTTGATCCTTATCACACACATCTTCAAAAAGACTGTCATGATTCAAATCAAACGTAGGCTCCGCCCACTTAGCTGAAATAACATTGGAAATACAGATATAGATTTGCCTATTTTGTTGAATGACACTGATAATGTTCGTCAACAGCAATTTAAAAAAATACCAATTGAAAGCGAGTCGATTAAGTTTTAACTGTTGTTGCGCAAATGAGTTTTGATATCGGTTGTTTTTACGCGACTTATATGGTTAGATTTGGATGAGCTTGATGACGGAATCGTGATCATGTAAGACGATATGCCAATAATTAACAATCTTGGAAAGTGACAAGTATGTAACACATTTGCTTTAACTAAAATTATGAAAAAAGAAAGTGTGAAATGCCACAAATCTACATAATCAGTTTTCTAAACGGTGTCCACTTTTTAAATGAACAGTTAAATTTCATAATGTCATCTGTGTAAAAAGTGCAAATGTCCACCAATGGCATAGATGTAAACAACACTTAATAAAAGTAACGTTGCCATTTCTATTGTGAATGACATGCACAGTGTCATAAAGTAACACATAAAATGATCGAATTTGTGACCTCAACCATCTACCAAGAAAATCTCGATACGAAACACAGGATTTAAAACATCGTCTCAACGGGGATACAAGGATATCAGGTGCACAGCGTCATAAAGTAACACAATCATGATGGTGTTCTTAAAATGTTCGAATTTGTGACTCTCACTTTTAAAGTTAATCATTTAGCTCTCTTAAATACCTTAATCATCTACCAAGATAATCTCGATACGGAACATAGGATCTAAAACATGGTCGCAACTGGGATATAAGCATCACGAACCCAACCAAAATAGTATGGATCTCAGATGCTACGGAACGGTAAGCAGATTCTATGGCACCCGTCGTATTTAGACAGAACGTATACATTTAAAATATGTATACATGTTGATTTATTCTTTATCTGACTTTTCTCTAACTGATTTCATTCGAGCCTCGCTGATGAGTCTTTTGTAGACTGATTATCCCGACAGTTCTCAAGAAACGTTTAACTGATTCCATTTGTAAATTTATGCTATACCTTATTCTCCATGAAATCTTTCACTCTACCATAAACTTACTATGTTAATTTGTCTTGTTTTCCCTTATACGTCTTATTAACTGTCTACACCGAGTAAACTAGCGCATATTTTCAATAATATGTACTTATTATAATTCTATCATCAGTAAGGTTTTCATACCTACCGTCTGATACACAAATGGTGTCTTGATTCTTTAGGATTTCACATACTTCACCTCCTTTACATGGATTGTCTATACACGGGTCGAAAAGCGGATCCTAAAATTTGAAATGTTTATACCTATTACATAAACAAGGTATTATTTAAAAAAATGATGTCATTACTGTGTACAGTATTTTTCGTATAAACGTTTACATTCTTTGTTCGAATGGCTTACTGACAACTTGTTTACACTCATTAGAATGACTTTTGGTCAATTTGTTCTCATTGTTCATTAGAATGGTTCATGGTCAACACGAATACACTCTTCATTGAAATGACTTTTGGTCAATTTGTTCTCGTTGTTCATTAGGACGGTTTATGGTCAACATGAGTACACTCTTCATTCGAATGACTTTTGGTCAATTTGTTCTCGTTGTTCATTAGGACGGTTTATGGTCAACATGAATACACTCTTTATTGAAATGACTTTTGGTCAATTTGTTCTCGTTGTTCATTAGGACGGTTTATGGTCAACATGAGTACACTCTTCATTGGAATGACTTTTGGTCAATTTGTTCTCGTTGTTCATTAGGACGGTTTATGGTCAACATGAGTACACTCTTCATTGGAATGACTTTTGGTCAATTTGTTCTCGTTGTTCATTAGGACGGTTTATGGTCAACATGAGTACACTCTTCATTGAAATGACTTTTGGTCAATTTGTTCTCGTTGTTCATTAGGACGGTTTATGGTCAACATGAATACACTCTTTATTGAAATGACTTTTGGTCAATTTGTTCTCATTGTTCATTAGGATGGTTTATGGTTAAAATCTTCGTATTTTAGTATTCTTCCAAACTTGTGGTTAGAACGGGTCTGATGAGAATAAAAAGTAAAATCACAAAAATACTGAACTCAGAGGAAAATCAATTTGGAAAGTCCATAATCACATGGCAAAATCAAATAACAAAACGCATCAAAAACGAATAGACAAGAACTGTCATATTCCTGACTTGGTACAGGCATTTTCAAATGTAGAAAATGGTGGATTAAACCTGGTTCTATAGCGCTAACCCTCTCTCTTTAATAACATTCTCATCAAATTCCGTTATATTTAAAAGAGCAAACAGTAAACTTCAAAACCGGAGGAGGAGTGATGTTTGTTGCTAAGTCATAATTTTTTGTTTTAGTTGTTTTTCGACGCCAACAATCAATTTATTTTAGAACAAAACCATACTCCCTCCCTCTTTTGAACTTAATTGATTGTTGCCTTTTGTAAAAGTAAAACGCAACTAACTTACCAGAAAATAAACTGGTATCTTTGATTTATAAAAAGAGAAAATTTAAGAGGATGCTTGCTATATTATTATTCGAATTTATAACATATCAAAGAGTTGTAACCTCTGTAAGTTGATACCTAGAAAACTAAGCCAGGTGTCAATGCACAAAACTATTTACTCGAACAAAATGAACATTTTTAACATAACAACTCTCTGTAAGGACCAACAATTTAACATATAAATTGTGCACACATGATAACCGATATTTCCAAATAAACTAGGAAATATACACACAAAAATCAGTTGAACGACAAACGCCCGAATCTGACAGATAAAGGCTAATCTATCGACTAAAAAAGTACCCGTATGTATATGCCCACAAACAGCGCCAACTATATACGGCATATTTGAGAACGATGTCCCGTTCTGTAGTAAATTTAAACATTGAACCATAGAAAAGTAAGTGTATAGAACAAATTGAAGGACACATTTGCACATGATTGGTTATGCATGCTACGCTGGCAATGTACGCAATGTCCTTTCATCCAAAATTTTCCTACATCAAAATGGCGGATTTTAATGTGTAAATTTGAAAGCTGACACAAATGCGTATCTAATCATTAATTTGTATAATAATTATGTATTGCATAGGTTAGCTTAGCCAATAGGATTTACTGTTATAAAGTGGCAGTGCGTTACCAGCCATCGTTACAAAAAAGCCATGTGTTTTGTAGGGATACCTCAGGAATGTTGTGTATTCAAAATTTACGGTAAAAAAATCAATGTTATCTTCATAATATTGCCATTCATACACAAGTCATAACAGTAAATGTATTCTTTATATAACTTATAAGGTAAACAGATGTATATAACTGTCTGTTTAAGCAAAAATTCGTGTAAATAAGTCTGATGGGTCGTTTTGAATTCAAGCTCACCAGACAAACACGTGGTGGATTGTTGGTGTTTGTTGACCTAAATTGCACGTTGTTGTTACTAAATACTTAGCAATAACCATTATCCTATTATACTTCAAGAGTTATATAATACATGTTGCATAAGAAACAGGTCTAGCTAGGTCCAGGGACTTCCTGAAAATAAGGCTGTAATGAGGTTTACAAATTACCATATTTACATACAGCATATTTTGCATTTTATATATTACATATACAATGTATGTACATGCAGAACAATAGAGTAAATGAACAAACTTTGGTTTAATTCCTACCCTTAGTATTTATTTTAATACTCATTATAAGTTGGAGCAAATAGGACAGATAAGAAAAAGGATTTTGGGTCTGACAAAGGAACATTTATTTGATAGATATCCATGATATACTGTTACCAGAAAATAGTTTACAATAAAATTTTTCTTCCATTTTAAAGGTGTTTTTTGGAATATTTTATCTTTCTTTAGACATATTTATACATCCCTTTTAGAACAAAAAACGTTTTCATACCTTGAAAAAAAAAATTGCCCGAAAATTAATATAGATAAATATTCTATACCTTTAAAATTGTATCCCTTTACAGAACATGCAAACAGGTGAACTCTGACTTGGGTTGTAATGTTATATAACAATATAGTGTCAGGTACATGTAGACGTGCAAACCAAAAGCAACCAGGTGACATTAAACATCCTGTGTGTACATGTATTGCCAGAGTTTAAATTTTGCGATACGCAAAAGTTGTCATAAATGTACAAATAAACTTTCTCTTAATTTCCCGTTTCAAATCAGGAGAAGTATCAATCATAATAAACTTAAAGAAAATATGAATATTATGAAAATATCTTTAAAAAAATAATTTTTGCTTATAAAAAGATATTCAAATATTTTTATTTTTCCATAACTATTTTAAAGAAATATAATGACTCAAATTTTAAAAATGTGTCAATGTATCGAAATAAAGTTTACCATGTGTAAAAAATATTTTATTGTTTAAATTCCAACAGAGACATATAATACGATTGCTCTGATTTTAACAATATTGTATACCCTTTAATATCTATCGACAAAGTTATCGGTCCTGAATAGGACTGATATAGTTGGGTATGACCTGTCACTTCTGTAATCCGAAACTAATTTCGAGTACCTACCAATGTTATCAGTTATACCGTATTAATCCTGTCTAATCAGACCTTTGATATGTTTATTAATAAAATAAAAATAAAATTAGAAAAGTTAAATGTATTGCAGACTCCAATACAATTCCAAAATTAACCAAAAAGGAACTTGGCGGGAAGTATGGCATAGACCGAGCAACCGTATCTGATATTTTGAATAAGTAGGAATTTTATAACCAGCAGTAGGCCAATAATACTGCAGGAAATACATGAGTTTTTTAAATGTTGAACCAGAGTATTCCGACAACCTGTACAATCCGATGCAATTTTTTCGTCCCATAGTGTGTCGGACTAGACCGTTTGAACTGTACATTGATTTCCTTTCAAAGAAATATAATGGGTACTTCTCTGTTTTTCCTTGTTTGTGTGTGAGTGAGTGTGTTGGTGATTGTGTGTGTAGATGTGGGTGAGTGTGTTGGTGATTGTGTGTGGTGTGTGTGTGTGTGTGTTGGTGATTGTGTGTGTGGTGAATGTAAATGATTGTTCAAATCTTATCTTGTTTATGCATCATCTATTTAGTCGCACAACACGCTGCAGGCATTTATGATCTTAAATATTTGTGAAGTGGATAGTAAAATGTAGAATCAAGGTCTAAGGGTCTATCGATGTTTTATTTTTTGAAGAAATGGACGTTCTTTGCGTAAATGTGATAGTTCATCAACTTTTTACTCAAACATGGATGAAAGGCTGCAAGTCCTTGAATTACTGGCACATGTCTCAGCAATTTCTTTCGATATACCTTCATATAACACGCATCACCATATTTCCCCCCCCCCCCCCCCCCATTAACTCATCAATGCTATTGTTCACTCGTTCATGCATAATAAGATCCACTCATTAAATGGTTCACTCATTCAATCACTCGTGCACTAGTTCATCTTTACTCTCATTCATTCATGCCCTAATTTACTCATTTATGCATCCAGTTTCTCAATAATCCATCAACGCTCTCATTCATTTATCTATATATTCGCTCATGCAGAATATCGTCCACCGCTTCAATTATTCACCCATCAACTCTCTCATTTACTCATCTGACATTTGTTTCTCTGATTCATCCGCCCTTTTGACCCCATTCTTGCACAATATATCTCACTCACTCATCACCGTATGCATCATGCTTAATCACGTATCGTCTTTCTTTCGTTCACTAACTCATACATCGCTTCCTTATCGCTCACTCACTTATTTAAACACCGACCATGTGGCATGTTGCGCCCATACAGCGTAAAGCAAACGCAAATTTATCAATCAATAAATCAACAATCTCCTCTCTCTAATTTGTTCTATCTCATCTCTATTCCTAATACAACCTCTCACTTACTCAAATGTAAGCCCTTATCTTACTCACTCATACAACCTCCCTCGAATATGACAGTTCTTGTCCATTCGTTTTTTATGTGTTTTGTTATTTGATTTTGCCATGTGGTTATGGACTTTCCGATTAGATTTTCAGTGGTTTTGTGATTTTACTTTTTACTCACTCTCATTCACGAATTTGGCTATACTTTTTGGACCTTTTGGATTATAGCTCTTTATCTTTTATATAAGTAGATATAGATGTGAGTGCCAATGATACAACTCTCCATAAGCTTTGGATTTCAAATATTTTGACCACGAGCATCACTGAAGAGACATGTATTGTCGAAATACACATCTGGTGCAGGAAAATTGATACCGTTAATGTTATCACACATCATCTTTCTTCAAAATTCACACTCTCCCTAACTCATACACCAACTTTATATCTAGCTCATACACCCTCTCTCACTCAATGATACTATTTAAAAAACTCATACACTCTCTCAAACATTTACTCGCCTTCTCGGTTAAACAAACACTCCCTCCTATCTGCCTCATTCAACACCTTCTATCTTACTAACTCAATCACCTCCTCTCGTACTAACTCAATCACATTCTCTCTTTTTCACCCAATCAGCCTCTCTCTTATTTAATCAATCACTTTCTCTCTGACTCACTTAATATTCCATTCCCTTACTCCTCTCTCACTCAATCACCCTGTTACTAAAAACTCATATACATTCTTTCCAACTCACTCGTCCTCTCACTCTTACACAAACTTCCTCCACCCGTACCACTCATTCAATCAATCATCCTATTCTCTTACTAACTCAATCATCCTGTCTTACTCGCTCAATCATCCTCTCTTACTCACTCGGTATTAATACATCCTCGGATTTTTAATGTTTGGCTTTTAGCGTTACTGATGAAAGTAAATCCAGAAAAGAACTGCGGACACATGAATTTACCAAACTTGCTGTTTTTAATTTTTTACAGAACTGAAGTATGACCTTTCCACCGCAACGTTCGCGATAGAGGCCTCCAGTAGGTACAACTAAATAAATCTCATACATATTCTTAATATATTTTCTAGTGCCATTTTTCCATATGTTTATCACATAATGAAGCCCCTTTTGTCATTATGACTGTTACTGACATATGGTGAAATGTTTCTATTCTTGTCTTACGTTTTTGTTTAATGTGCTTTTTATAAATGCCTTTTTGTGTTCTTTGTTACATATGACATAGCTCTGTACTTCAACATCCTGTGACTGTGTTATTTTGCTATCATGGTGAATTTTAGTATTCTTATCTTTCATGTTTGCTTATTTACTATGCCGTTGTGCATTTTTGTGTTTCTTTGTGGCATATGTGTTTGTTTTGATAGTGAGTAAAACTATAAAACTATAAAACAATATTGACTGCTGTACCTATACTTTTAACTTGCTTACCTATGATGTCTGTTTGTTTCGGACATACACCGTTGTCATTATAATTGAGTTTGATGTGACTGTCATAAGCTAGCTTAAACAAAATGCTTTAGTAGTATGCTGGTGTTCAAAAGTCATAAATCGATTGATAAAAAAGCAAATGCGGGTTATAAACCAAACCCAAGGGAAACATATCAACCATAAAAGGAAAACAAAGGAACAATAGGAACACAAAAGTGCAAATAAACAAACGCCATCTCACATAAAAACATAGTTAACCAGGTTAAATCCAATATTTTCAACATACGAACATGCCTTTTCCAAGTCATGCGTTTGATGTTTTTGATCTTTTGAATTTGTCATTTGATTATGGACCTTCCAATATAAGCTTTTCTCGTGTTTATATGTATTTGGGTGCAAATAAGAAAACCGCAAACATTTTTGTAATGGTATAGATTTGGCGTTATCCACTCTCTCTCTCAATTTCTAATATGTTAAAGTATATTAAAAACTTTTTGGTAAAAAAATACGCTACATTGTTATCTGTATCAATGCATGACCAATTATAATTGCTAGGAAACATTCAATCAATTTAGATTTTTAAAAAATCTTGATTAAGATATTGAAAATGAATAAACTTCAAATTAAATAAAAAGAAAATAAGAATATAACCATTTTTGTGATTAAGAACTAATACATGGAAACCATAGATTGTTGGAAATTTACACATGGCCTGGACCATGATATTTGCATTTTGTCGAGCGTTAGTGAGAGATGACATTTTAAAACGAATAGCACGGTCCAGCCCATGTGTAAATTTCCAACAATCTATGGCTTCCATGAATAATTTCGATTTTAATGGGTTAAATACCGTCGTTACAAAAACTGAAGTGAGAGTGGGTATGCTCAGTATGTGGCTGTTCTCTTTCACTCCCCCTAGATAAAGCTCAAGCATTCTAATAAATATATAGCTTGGATGGTTTATATTGTGAAAAGCTGCTAGACAAAAATCTGTTTTGTTCTTTTAATTCTCAAACACAACATTTGCCATTTTTAATTTACGTGTTTTTCTCGTAAGTTATCGTAAAATCAAAAGTTGACGTTTCGTTATTAAGGAGCCGCCATGTTGACTTGCTGAAATGATTAAATCTGCGAATAATGCAATACAATAAAAAACGAAAACTACCTAAAAAACCATTTAAATACAATAGTATACGAACTTGGATGGCTCACTTAACAGCAAACTTTCAAGTCTAACGTTTTTATTTGTATGACGTCATGTTTTGAAATTACTTAAATGCGCCAAAATCATTAATAGACTTTCGAGGAATTTTATTTTATTTTTACTTTGTTGATTTTTTGAATTACAACTTTTTTAACAATAAAATCGGCAAAGGGTTTGCAAGTAGTTTCCAATACATGTGGATTTATGTAGGAAGCATATTGCAACAGCCATCATTATTTTCATCTCTGAGTCTGCGCTTAGTATATATATATGGAGAATTTTATCACGGTGTTATTTACAAAAGAAAGAAGCACGTCATATTATAATTAGCAATAAAACAGTTTCAATTATGTTCTATTTGAGTAGAAAATTCTGAAAACAAACAGCACCTGTTGGTGACCTTCTGCTGTTGTTTTTTCTATGGTCGGGTTGTTGTCTCTTTGACACATTCCCCATTTCCATTCTCACCCATTTGAATAATTAATGTTCTCTCAATTGTTTTGTTTGTTGCATATCTATCTATATATTTTAAGATATGATCTAAAATTGTTTTTTTACAGAATTATATAATTGTTAAGTGTCAATATTGTGGTAAGCGAGATAACTCGACATATAAACACGATGAAACAAAAGTCATGTATTTCTTTAGGTGCTAATCAATTATTTATTTAGTAACGAACCAATCAAATAATTTTGTTTTGAAAAGGCCAATCGTGGACGTTCTATCAGTTGACTGTCTGATCGGAAATCATTAGGTTTATGAATGCTGTGGCACAGAAAGGATATAGAAAGGTAAATAAATAGGGAAAATTTACACACAAATGTAGACATAAACATGAAATATAATTTTGTATCTCGTATAAAAGGGTAGACAAAAGTTTGAAATGATTGATATGACATGTAATTTCATTTAAAAAACAAATTGCCAAAGACGACATTTTATTTCTAAAAATAGCATAGAAATCAATACAGTAACCTTTCTTATTAAAGAGTATTTATAAAATATCATGTCAGATACGTATTAATATTAATCTGTTCAATATTAGCAAATTGAAAGCCTGCTAAAAATATGTAAATAATGTAAGAACTGCGAAAAGTCGAAGCATTGTTTGCATTTTCTTCGTTAAAACTGTTTAAGGCGTCAACTGTTTTTATTTCTTTGAAGTTATTGTTTCAATGCATTTCGTGGTCTTTTATTCTATGAAAAATGTAGTGAAACAATTTTGAGCAAAATATGGTCCTAGCTGTTTGATGATGAAACTTTTTTATTTAGACTAAATTCAGAGCCTTTTTGAAATTCAATTTGTCTTGTCTAAGTGTAAATAGATATCTTTGTATGATTTAAGCTATTCATGGCGAACTATGTGTATATAGTGATACTTGTATTGCTGTAAGTCCTACCTATTTGTCATGCTTATATTCTCAAATTGTATTTTTTTTATATCCACGTAAACAGTAACACTCAATAACCATACTGTAATGTGTGACACAACCATGTTCTGCTAAAAATTACTTAAGTTTATTTCAATATGTATTGTTCACTTTTAATCATTTAAAAAGGCTGATGAACAAAACAGAATATTTTACTAAACAATAACAAAGTTTTAAGGACAATGTATTCAAATATTCATTTCTCCGTTTCTTAAAAAGTGTTACGTATGATCAGAATTAAGACATTTAAATCGGTACACATGCTTACTTGCACATATATACATTTTTTTACTTTTGTTATTGGTAACGCAACATATAAACACAGGTAAACACCACAACACTTCAAGCAAGGTAAATATTTTCCATTAAAGTGTTCTGAATACGAATTTAGTAAATTAAAATGCAACAGTTACAATAAGTTTATTAGCACTATTAATATGAGAAGTAGTATTCAGATAACTTCTCTTTCACCATTTTTATTTATATTAAATAAAAGTGGAGTCATGTGTATCCAAAAATTTACTTACATAAAAAAATATAAAATGTTAGATGTGCCACAAAGATTATTCTTATACACAAGACGACAATTGTGTCAATCAAATAACACCGCGGGAAACTGCGATTTAGATGTTAAGAATGTATTGAGACAAGTTGAGATAGAGTTTAGACTGTTAATTAATAAAGTTTATAAATAGAAAAATGACAAATAATTAATAGTAGATTAGTGTTTTATAAGCTATGTCAGTACGGAAGTTATTCGGATACTACAGTAGTTCATGTCGGGTATTTTCCATATGTTGACGTCCGGTTTATTTTTCGTGCTGCATGGACATGCATGCACTTCATTGGAAACAAGAGAAAAAAGGTTGTACCTCTAATGAGTGGAAAAGAACCAAATATCCTTTGATGCAAAATGTTTGTTTATTCTTTTCCGACTGAGAAGAAGAGCACAAAACTGTGGGGAAAGTGCCATGTGTAGCTGAAACAAGACAATGCATTTTGTGTTCTCACCTTTAAACAAAGAGTGTGTAATGAGCCATATCCAGAGTTTTTTTTCGTACAATAACTTTAAAGATATGGTACACACATTCTTTATCAACGACGATTACAAAAACTTCCTCGTTCCAGGTCAAGATCTTTAACAACATTGCATATTGATAATAAATGTGCACATGTAGAAGAAGAAAATGTGAACTCATTCTCGACTATTACATCTTTAGGTATGTATATGAAAAAACATGCAATGGTTGTTACTACATAATATAATTTACACTGAAGACGTTCGGCGGGAAATTTTACAGAAAATATGGGAATTTGGTTAAAAATTAAATATCGTAAAAATTACAAAATGTCGGGAAAAAATATAATTTTTGGGGTCATAAATGCAGATGCATCTCATAAACAAATTGTAGATACAGTACTTCTAACCCCGAAATGGGTTATTTGGAAAACAAGAAATATCAAAAGAAAAGGATAAGTAATTCGGTGATTTTAAATATGATAAATCATGAAATGCAATTTTTGCTCAAATATCTTAAACCAAATACGAGAAACGAAGGCTTTTTTACTATGTGTGACATTTTTTGTATATAAATATATATGTTGCGTGGTCAGGTCAGTACAATGACCTCTTTGATAATGATTGAATAATAATAAGTAAACTGCTCTCAACTCCGTACATATTGTTTCTATTCTGTATGTACTTGTAACAAGACATGTTGTATCAACAGGTTCATATTTTAAACAAATATTTACTCACCATACGTGTATCTTTGAACATAATCTATTTTGGGAATCCAAATAGTTAATCCATTTTTTTTTATGAATGAACTACACATCCCTTTAACAAATCGCCAGTGGTGAATGATCACTCGACCAGATATCTAATGTGATTGAAAATAATTTAATTTTGGATGTAACGAGTCTTCTGATTGGCTGACGTAATTTTGTTATGAGCCCATAGACATAATTTAGTCATGTGACCGTGACGTCATCAACGTTTTTTCATGGTTTTCTACGGTTCAAAATGGAAATTAAGAATTAAATTATAAGAAATGACCGTAATATTTTTTCTGTCTATTCGAAATAACATAAAACATTTGGTGCACACTGTAAATAACCAACTACGCGCGTTATTCAGTGTGCACCAAATTTTTTCGACAGAAAAAATATAACAGTCATTCCTTAATAAATATAACAATACAATTGAAACTGCTTAAAAAATACAGGTAGCCTTTGTGTGAAAAATTAATAAAGATAAAACTTTATTCAAATAATTATATATGGTGATAGGTATAGATAAATCATAGATCGATAATGATTGCAGGTATATTTACATTTGTACAAGGATAGATAATATTTATAAAGGTTGATGTAAATAATTTATTATTGGATTTTTTCTTCTCATTTTCTTTCCCCCGACAAATGAGACTGTGAAAATTGGGGCCCCCTTAGTTGCTTCCCTGTGCAACTGAGGGTTGGTGTAACAGGTGGTTACTAATAAAATATGTTTCATATTAAAAACAAAAAAGTTAATTAAAAAAAAAGAATCAATGGAACTTTCCACTGGAATCACATATTTGGGGAAAAAAATTCAACGAGACCTCATGAACTTTGTCCTAAGCTATATCCAACTTTTACAGCAAATGCTCGATTGTTAGCATGCACTATATGTATGTTTAAACACAAATGTATACTACTGAACGGTCCTATGTTGATGATTTTGTGTACTCCAGAAGTGCATTTTGTTTATTCAAAACTCAGTATTGAAGCTTGAATCAAAATAATTATAAGGACAAATAATTTAACATGGATTCTCTGTAAATATCAACCATGCCAGATATAGGATGTGGCATGCATAGTCTCAGAAAAGCTTCAAACTTTGTCAGTTAATACACTTTTATGTATAAATGAAAAATAAAGTTAGTCTGCATTGAGGCCTCAAAATTCTAAAAAAAAATACCAAGTATTGCTAGGGTAATATGTTCCTCAGTAATCGAATACATCTAAGGTTACGAAACAGTTTTTTTTTTAAAAAGATAATATAATTGAAATGTCATGCCGATACAGAAGTGTATGAACATCGAACAATTTCAAAAGTATAATGAATTAGAACAGTTTAATATATATCAAGAGATTATCTATTGAAGAACCATTTAATAATGACATTGTATATATATTTTGCAGAAGACTAAGATGAAGCTGAACTAAAAGAGAAATACTGGTCCGGTTAACCATTTATTGTTGATGTCAATTATCAGAGTACTAGCGAAGACAAATGCAAAAGGACCCCGAGAAAAAAATCAGCATCTAATTAATATACTATTACTTTAATAAAATTACGTCTTTTGTTAAAGGTGAATTGTTTAGTGTATCTAAATCGAGAGTATCTCATTACAGATTGTTCTCACATCTTGCATTAAGTGGCCATCTAGAAGTATATTATGTATATGGCTAAATCATTTCCGACAAGCTTTCCAAAAAACTTCTGGAACAATGGTCAGTACTGAAATGTTCATTCAAAATTCGAAATCTTTTTCTGCCTGCTCAAATTAGAACTTGAAGTTCATGCAAACCGCATAACACGTTTATTATAAAGTTTTTATAATTCTACCAGGAACATTTTCATTCATATCAGATTTGTAGGGCGGTAACAATTAAGATAGATGTATTACAGAGCACAGTTTCATTTTTGACTCAATTAAACCTGGGGATGCAATAATGGCGGATCAAGGGTTAACTGATCGAAGGGCAACTTTAGAAATTTCCCAGTTTGAATAAAACATGTAGGACGATCGATTCGCAAGATAAAACTATTTCGTTTGTTGTTTCAGGCCACGGACATTAAACATAAACAATTTGCCATTGAATTTGTAAAAGTTAGTGGATTAATATTCAACATAGATAAACCACTTGTAAGAAAAGAAAATTGAATGACCGTTGATATATTTGTTTTCATTTACCTTAAACAAAAGATAAGGTAAAACAGTATAAAACGTTTATCTGAATATGTATTATGGACGTTTATTTTCAATCAAACCACTTCCACAGTATTTACATTGATAACTTCACCAGTTGATGCTTCTAAAAATTTTAACACATTTATGTTTTACTAAGAAAATACATGACTTGCAATTGATTTATTGAGTATTCCATAGTTCGTTGCTGGTGTTTTTTGTATTGTTTTGGTGAAATGAAAAATGTTATTTTTCCAATTCTATAAAAAAAAAAAAAACTTAGTCTTGCTTGAACTTCAGTATAAATGATCATCGTCATACAATTTGATAAAACTGTCTTTGTTTTTTATAAGCTAATTGTGTCTCGGAAGAATTTCCTCTTCCCCATCGCTTGTTGCATCACTTGAATTTTCTATTGTGAAAAAACATTTTTTTTACACACATTATACACACGCTTTTCTATTTCATGATTTGAACGTTTAATTTTTTTTAAAAGGGCTATGAAATATAAAAAAAAGAAGAAGTGGTATGATTGCCAATGAGACAACTATCCAAAAAAGACCAAAATGACAGACATTAATAACTGTAGGTCACCGTACGGCCTTCAACAATGAGCAAAGCCCATACCGCATAGTCAGCTATAAAAGGCCCTATAACGCAAAGACTACGGGTATACTGACAAGGAAAATAAACGGCTATTTATAATATCTATTCTATTGATAATCATTGGTTCTGGCTTTTTTCGCTCGATCCATCAGAAATGGCACATCAGTACCTACTTCTATATTTGTGTCTCTCTGTCTACCTCATGGCAGATTTATGTATATGCCATTTTGTACCTCATCATGGAAAATATATCAGTATGTCAATTCGTACCTTACGGGCGATTTATTTGAACACTGTTAGTAACTACAAACAGTTGCACAAATTATAATGTTGTTGTCTAAATAACCCCATATTGTAAAAAGTTGGAAAAAAAGATAAAAAGTGCTATCAAAAATATTGATGTTTTCAAATTATACCTAATAAAATTCTACGAGTGGATGCATTTCATTTATATTATATCTATAAACAAATTAAGGCATTTCAAAATATGTTTTAATTTATCATGAATGGACCAGTATGTAATAAATATAAGACATTTTGGACATGATAAAACAGATAATGAGGCTTTATGAGTGATGTTTCCTTTTTTTTTATTATTATTATATTATAATTAATTATATCAATTTGTGGTACACAAAATCTCCGATTCCGTTTTGGATACAAAAGAGGTAGGTATTTTTCACAGAAGGGCCAATTTCAAAAAGTGCCGATAGAATAGAATTAACTATAAAACCAAAAAAATAAAAATGCTTTTTGATCAATATCTAGATTAACATGTATATACTAGTCAACAAAAGAAACGATACACGAGTTTCAGAAAACGGGAAAAGGTTTGGTAACATTAAAACGTTTAATTGTCATGGCAAATGTTTACACCTGTCCTAAATCAGGAATCTGATGTACAGTAGTTGTCGTATGTATTCGTGTTTTACTCGTTTCTCGTTTTTTATATAGATAAGACCGTTGGTTTTCCCGTTTGAATGGTTTTACACTAGTCATTTTGGGGCCCTTTATAGCTTTTTGTTCGGTGTGAATTAAGGCTCCGTGTTGAAGGCCGTACATTGACCTTTAATGGTTTACGTTTGTTATTTGTTTTTTGATGGGGAGGTGTCTCATTGGCACTCACATCACATTGTCCTATACCTACTAGTATCTAGATATGGAAAAAAGACACAATGTAAATTTGGAACCGTTCGGTTAAGTTTTGAGATTACACATACTGTCTATGGCAAATTCATTGATAATGTATACATTTTTACGATTTTTTGTGGGGCCGATCTTTGCTTTAGAAATAAACGAAGAAACTGTATGGTAAAAAAAAAGAATTGATGACAAACATTGTCTTTATCTTTAAATGAGAAGTTAGCATCAGTAGATAAAAACTGCTGTTTTTAGAATTGTCGTTTTATGTCAATTTTGTCCAAAAAGTTGAATTTTGTCAAATGACGTCATGAAAGCAAAAAATTATTTCAACGGATTTATGTTTCCATGGTCATTAAGTGTTACTACCTTCAATATCGGTCCTATAAACGGAAAACTTTACCTTTAATTTGAAAATAGCCATGTATCGTTTCTTTTGTGGACTAGCATATTATTTTCTCTAATTCTATGGAAATATATCCTTTCTGAACGCATTGTATGAAAAATAATTACATTAGATGTAAGTTTCATTATAATACGTTATTCTGATTGGCTAACTGCACATCACATGTTATACCGTAAACAGTTGCATTAGACAATAAAATTTATCATACATAATGACACGAGGTCCCACAATAAAGTGCACAGGTGAATTAAATGAAACTGGATAAAAATCGTGTTTTCATGATCCTAGCTAAAAATGTAATTATAAGTATTGAATGCTTCTTTTTGTAACTTTATAAGGTTGTAAAAGCGACCGTGCGTACATTTTTAGAAAGAATCGCTTCCGCGCTTCATACAAAATGTTCTTCGGTCAACGCTTCTACACCCCAATAAATTTACAAAAAGAAGCATTCAATACTTAAATAAAAAAAATTAATCAACGTGTGGTTGCCAATTATATCAGAAGATGATAGGCTGAGTCAAAGGGTCATAACCTTTCTCAGCTCCATGAAACGATCGAAATGTTCTAACAGGTGTTAATGAAATTGACAACTTCGTGGAAAGTGGAAGGCATTCGAAGGGGATTTTGTTTTAAAGAAAAGGAATTTTTTTTTTTAAACATTGGAGAAACAGAATATTATTAAGTTAAACGTGGATTATCGGATTTATCCAATCTCGATATTTAAATTATAAATTTTATATTAGATATTAAAGTCCATGCCTCGATGAGGACTTTAAAATTGATATTTTAACTATATCGATTGGATAAATCCGATAATCCACTTGTATCAATGTAATAATCTATGTAGATATGCGTGATGAATAGTTCATTTAATAGTCCAAATGCGGAATATATGGTGATTTTAAATGGGAAAATCAGGGAATCCTCCAGAAGTACATTTCAAACCAAAAACAAAAAGTTTTTTTTTTTTTGTGACTGTTGTAATTTTTACTACTTTTCCAACAGAAATGAAATGAGTAGGGGCAATAAGGCCCTTATTTGGCCCAAAAATTACTGCAAATTTAAAAGTTATCATACATATTCTTAAACTACTGAAAACTTGACTAAGGAATAAGGCACTAAGAAAAACAAAACAAACTTAACATCGAACAAGTTACCATGGCAACAAATCATGACTTAGTTTGCATATTTTGTTAAATTTCGTGATTTTCCTTGTTTTTTCATCAAATTTGAAGTATATTTTAGATCGAAAAAGTATGTGCGCACTCAAGAAACAACTTTATATTTGGTGAGATTGTGCCAATAGTTATGATAAAGCTTCTGTCAAATTATTTTGTTGTTTCTCGGCTGCGCACGATGTTTCCTCAACGGAAATACAGATAAAAAACTGCATAAATTCTGTATTTTCATCGTTTTTGTGAAAAAAGTATACATAATGACGTAATTGTGACGTTAGATAAAATCTTAATGTTTTTCATTTGTATTTCTTGACCCTATGCATTTCTAAACATTATGTGCCAATTTGAAATAGTTATCAAACATTTTATTTTCTTGGGCCAAAATTACTCCTTTGTTTGGTGTGTCCTCATAACATAAAAAACTACTTTTTTTTTCATTAACAAAAAGTGTAACATCGCTAAATTGTACTGCGTAGTACATCATTATTGTCAAGCGTCGCCGTGGCTTAATCAGTAGAGCAAACAACTGATATTCAAAATTGTCTAGAAGATAAGGTTTGAGTCGTGCTTAGACATTTCGATTTTTTTGTGTTGTAATATTAAATTTTAATGTTTCTATCATGTTTTTTCGGATGTTGGCTTAATTTATACAGTCATCCTGGTTCAATTTGACTATATAGTATACTAGTATATCATTTTATTAACGAAAACAATAATATATCGCTTTTTGTTTGCATTCCCATGAATGTCCATACTCTTGACTTACTTCCTATGTATGTGTTTACATTCATTACATATATGCCAAAAATAACTGTCGTCAAACTGATGTAGGTGCTTGTTAAAATCATATTACACGAGAATTTAGTGTATAGCTTTGAAGCCGAAATGCTGTGTGAGTAATATACACAATACAAGGTGTTTTATGGGCAGCTGATATAAACGTTCTCCGGTTAATATTATCTTATTTTATCTTCTAGACGATAAAACCTTAAAAGACCAGGACACATATAGATATACATATATTCAAAATACGAAAAACCGCATCCCATTTGAATTTGTTCGATATTATTTGGCTAGTTGACAAGTTACGTGATATGGTACCTTATGAGTATAAAAGGTGTTAACAATTAAACAAAGTCAATATAAAAAAAATCAATAGTCTTGTCCTTGTTTTTTCGTAGGAATTATTCAAGGTATACAAATAAATAATGTGACGTGTGTTTATGTACTATAATAGCATCCATCTGGTTATTTAAAACATGAATTACCTATCTTATCGAATAAAAAGAATTCACGGCAAAATGGCACTAGCACGTTAACAGTTTACAAAACAAATGATACGAAATGGTATATGCATTTGGTAAATAGGGTACGAAGTGTTTTTTTTCGTGAGGCATAATGATATAAGTTTGCTACCAAACAGTAATTCTAGGTACGAAATGGAATGGATGCGAAATAACTTGCTACCATTTATTTTGTAGTGATGCAAATAAATGCAATTATAGCAACATGTTTGTGCGCATTTCTTATATACTGGTATTTAAACAAAACTAGTGGCAAATGTTGAATACCTTTCATGATATGATACCAACAACCTAAGTTAAAAGCAAACACCTAACACAGCAGACGTGCATTCAACTATAATGGAATGGTCTTCTTCGCCATCATACACAAAACATAAGACTCGCCCAGCGTTTTTAATAATTATAAAATGTAAATAAATGTCGAGAGTTGATAAATAGCACATATTTGTCTAGCACCAATACATTCGATATCTGTTAATAACTTTGAAAAGCTTGGTTTTCAATCCTGCTATTGCATATGAATCTTATTGAAGAATTGAGTATTTAGAGCTATTGTGACTTCTGTTACGTAGTTTACTCCGTCTAAAAACAGATTTTATTACAAACAATTAAGTGGATGTTTTGTATAGAAAATTCACTGGTGGAAAGTGCAGAAACCATCTGAAAATCAACTAATTTTCGCGGATATTTTGTTGTGCGGTTAGCTCTTTCAAGTTTAAATAACATGGTAAAGTTAAATAAGGTAAGATGCAAGTTTTACCTATATGTGACGATTTAAACTGGAAGAAAGAAATCGCAATCGATAGTGAACAAATTTAAAGTATGCAAAATAGATTTAAATAAATCTCTAGGTTAACATGAACTTAATTTTTAATTCTTAGAAAACTTTGCATACAAACACAAGCAAATAATGTATCTGTTTGAATGGTTGCCGTGAAAAACATTTCATCTTTTAATTCCCAAAAAGGCTGGCAGCCCTGTCAAACTTAATAGTAATTGTTTTTTAACTCTGTTAAACTATAATGTTAAATTATTCACATTCAACATTCAACAGTTGTAACATGTATTTCGTAATCTTCTTTTTATTTATTTTATAATTGGCATCCAACTCATGATGGCCTTCATACAAATTTAGAAGATAGAATTTAAATTAAGTGGGAACTCTTGTTCTAATAGCGTCTTCTTATTTGCAACAAATAAAAACAATTAAAAGTTATATTGAATTATTGGTTTATGAACATAGTAAAGTAAAGTACTTCTATGCAAAAAAAGTGGGAGAGACTGACATTGTCATCTAATTAATACTCAGTTTTATGAGTTTTTAATAATTAATGGTCGTAGAAAAAGAACAATATTTGGTCAATCGTTGAGTGAACTTCCCAATCCAATAACAGAGAAGGAATCGTACTTTTTAGTTCCTTGGTCTAATTTCTAACTGATGTCCGAAATAGGATTAATCATTGAACCAAGGATTTAACAAAGGGTTAAATTTAACCACAGGATGAACAACAGAGAATAAACAGACGGGTACATTTTAACCACGAGTTATGACATTTAACCCCAGGATGACAATAAACCAAAACATATACAAAGGGATCCTGAATGCAATTATGTTTATCGATACAGTGCACCAGATCTCAACTAAAACGTATTCCGATTTCATATTATAGTATATCCACACAATTTGATCACCACTGAATCAACACACCCTCTAGTGGAACATAATCTTGATAATGCGGGTTCAAACATTGCCGATTATTGCTCCCGTTTGAGATCAGACAGCGATACGATACGAAAAGTGAAAAGTCGGAGAAGTATCCTCACTTGTCTGGAATGTCCTATTATTGTCTGAGCGCAGTCGTTTTAGTTCGTAACAGATTGCTTCTGGTCGGGAAGGGTTCGAATAGTTCAACAAAGCACCCCGACAGTTAGGTGCACCATGTAACATTCAGGGAAACTCAGCCCGTTTTGTCTAGTCGAATTACAATCATGCCTTTGTCGTGACAGATTTTGCTGTATCGGATCGAATCCCTAACAATGTTCTGTGTATTTGGGACGGTGTCCTGTGGAACGGGAATGATCTGGAGAAATTTGTCATTGCTGTTTATTTGCCGATTGAGCCCTGCTGGCATCCAGATCTTGTCGATTGCGAACCTTTTTTGCCGAAACCGCTCCGAAAGAGTCCCTTTATTCTTAATTCGTCAATGATATCAACATCAGAGTCCCGACAATTGCAGAAAACAATACGACTGAGACCAAACAAAGTCGTTTGCAATGCGATAGAGCGGACTGTGATAGGATTACGTTCCGACAGTATCTGACCATCCCGAGTATGCCGACAGTTTTCAAACGGATAACTTCCATCAGCGTCGGTTCACTGTCTTGTCACTGTCTTATCTCTGTCTTATTACATTCGGTAGAATTGGGACGCAGTCGTGACACACTTGGTCGAATTTTACCTGGCGAAAGATGCAAATTGGATAAGAAGCGGATTTAGAACGGGATTATCGGGACAAATTCGCCTTGAAACGGTTGAATATCGACGCTTCCTGAACAATATCTGATTGTTGTCGATATTAAAAAAAATTCCACGATTCATAGCATCTTGATCAGACCTTTAATAAATTTTATTCGGGAATTGTCCTGTCAAGGACGGCAGTAAAAAATCGTGGATGTGTGACCCAAGCTTATGTGATTGTCCGCCCACTAGCCGTTGCATCGTCGTTGGCCAAATCTTAATATTTGTTTTAGATATCTTAAAAAAATGGAGCAAATGAACTATCTTCTCCTGTGTTTGTTCACTTCATTCTCACCTTTTAAACACTTAGAACGATTAAGAGCTTAACATATATTTGTCACCTGTTTTCTTTATATTTTGAAAACTGCATATGTTTCTCTAAATATGTTTTTATGTATGTCTCATTCATTGGCGAATATCATAAATATTGCATGTATATTATGGTTTTAAAAAAACTTCACTCTACAATGAGTACGGTTCAATAATACATTTGTCGATTGTTTAAATTATACTTTGGAAAAAGGTTCGGAAAATAAACATACTGTTTGCTGGGACTTTAAATTGTATTGTGTCTCCCCTCTCTGAAATAAAATCATTACATTCGCATTATATCCAAATACAAACCGCGCTGTTAAACTTGGTAAAATGATTTTTTTTATATGTCAAATGACAATTATGTAAGATTCAACTGAATATGACTTGTAGTGAATTATATAATAATTACCTTAAAAAAATTGTGATTGCATTTGATAATTCATTTACATCACAGTTTGTGTCATGACATTGGGTAATCGGAGGCTAAATTAACTAGCATTTTGTTCCATCAAATCTAGAGTGACAGTCATATATAAGGTGCCTGTAATTCAGTGGTGTTCGTTAGTACATAATCACAGTTTGTAATGAACATTGTGGTACATGGATACACTAAAAGACATTTACAAAACAGCTTCCTTGCTCTCAATTAAATTTAGAAGAAATCGGTTTAACCATTTTCGTTAACATATTTATTTTGATAGTGAGTCTCCGTATGACGTAAACTATAAAATTGATATGATTGCGATATTCAATTTATCATTTAGAATAATACAGGATCATCATATTACTCATCCGGTTACCCTATATATAGATATAAAAGTTAAAATAAAGAATTCATTGAATTGATTCTTGGGGTAGTAATTTTTGTGTTGGATTCCATTTTGTTCTATTACATTGTTTTGTTCAACTTATTTTATGTTATTACAGATGTTTTCAAGCATTAGTTACTCAGATCAGAACGAATGTTCCGAGGGTATCACTGTCACATCTCAATTTGCCCAAGCCACTGCCGTCGTCGTGTTAAGAATCATTGCAAAGTCGGCGATGCACAATGGTACTTGTTACTTAGGAATAGATGAAAGTACTGGGAGAATTTTCAGACCCATCAAGAACACCGAACCCGGATTATGTTGTTGGCCTTCATATACAAACATGTGTCTCGGACTATCTTATCGCTTTGGAGTTATCTTGAATCCGGACAACACTACCGCATTCGTTACTCAATTTCCCCATTGCAACGAGGATATGGTAGTTAACTCGACTGTACAAGAAAGTACAATGCCATTCAATAAACAAGTACTTATGAATCCTAGAATAGCACAGCCGGATATCAGCTGCATTTTTAAAGCCATAAAAGAGTGCAAATATTTGATTGAAAATGAACACTCACGATCAGCAGGAATATTGAGATGTAGCTCAAGCATGGTTTCTATGTATACCATCAAACGTGAAAACAAGAAAGATCAGTTAAGATGCTGCATACAGTTGGCATCAGGTTTGTACGATTTGTCAGTTACCGGGTTACATGATGTATTACCCCAAGACAATAGAGACATTATCGTTGTACTTGGACTAGCTAGACCTTTTAGCAACTGTGGTGCATTTCAACCTCCAAGATGTTATATCTTAGTTGTAGGTTTATTTGTTTTATAAAAGCAACTGCACAAAGGGGATGTGACTATGTTTGCGTATAACAATATTCCACTATGTCTATAAACAGCAAAATTGAATGTAAAAAAACTTTGTTTTGATGAATGAGATAATTCCAAATGTTGGCTAAGTATTTTAGATTTGTTTAAATGATAATCGTTCTGCATAATGTTTCATTATTTACACGCACCTTAAGGTGGTACCTAACACTGCCGGGAGATAACTCTGTAAAATCAACAAAGCGTTTTAATTACGTTGTGTTGTTTAGGGAAGGTTAAGCTTCTCAATGATCAAAATTAGTGTTTGTCAAACTGCTATATAACCAATGTATTTTTTAAATTAAATTGGTTGGTTCAAGTTTTTTTTTTTAATTTTCATATTTTGGTCAGAGGGTCAAAGTAAATGCTTTGTCAAAATTTTATGAAAATTAAACGTGTCAAATTAGTTTTACTAAAGGTGTTGGGTACCACCTTAATGTGTGTAAAGGTTGCATTTTGTAATTAAGATGTTTTATCATCCACGCCTGTTTTGGGGAGATATACAATATTCATATACATTTTGATTTATTTACGTACTGGTTCCCATATACAATATATATGTGTCATCTCATAAAGACATAACTTTGGCGATTCATACATGTACATGTAAGTTCTGCATGGCTGAAACGAACATTATATTGAAAACAACAAATCGGAGGACTTACCTCGTTTGTTTTGGATACCTAAACTTCACAAAACTCCGTACACAAAACAGTAAATTGCCAGGTCATCTGCATGTTTATCTAAAAAATTGTCCATTAATTTAACACAAAAAATGTCCGCAGTGAAAGAGGGTCTGCAGAAATACTATGGAACTGTTTACTCGCGTATTGGTATTAACCATATGTGGATTAAAGAAAAACAAAATAAAACTACAGGATGATTCTAAATCTCGATGTTTTTTTATTATGTAAGTGCCAGTCTGCCTAAGAATCAGGCAGTGGTGAAAACATGACCAACAAAACAAACTGTACAGAGGAAGAAGTGATCAGTATGCTAGGGTTTCGTATTGACATATTTTTGTCATTTCTATAGGAACAATCTGTGCGCCTCCCTTTTTTGACCTTTTTTTTTTAAAAATGAATTGGAGTTCCTTTAGACAAATGTTTAAAACAAGAAAAATTAAAGATGCGAGGTCGTTTACTTTCACACTCAGATATATGTATGAAGTACTTTCATAAATTCTGGGTAATGACGTTGATTATCATCTTACTAGGCGTTATCGTTTTCTTGTATTTGCCTTTATGAATATTACTCTCAATGTGTTTGATGATATCCGTTTGACCTTGCTCGGTACATCCCGTCAATGTGTTATTATTCTACGGTAAAATACAATTGTTTTATTGTCTTTCATATATCTCAATATGCTTTTTCCCCCCTACATATGATACGGCTCCGTACTTTTATATCCTGACTGTCATTGTGTAATTGTGCTATGGTAACTTTTTGTATTATTGGTGGTTTTTTTTTGGCTATGTACCTTGTCTTTATATAAAAAGAAGCTGTGGTATGATCGCCAATCAGACTACTCTCCATAAGAGACCCAAATGGCATAGAATATAACAACTATATTTTACCTTACGGCCTTCAACAATGAGTAAAGGCTATACCGAGTTTTCAGCTATAAAAGGTTCCCAGAGGACTAAGTAAAACAATTCAAACGAGAAAACTAACGGCATAATTTATGTACAAAATATGAGCGAGAAACAAATATGCTACACATAAACAAACGACAACCGTTCAATTTAAGGCTTCCGACTTGGCATAGGCACTACATACAGAATGTGGCGGTGTTTATGCATTTTTGTGCTTGTTTGTCACATATGTGTTTGGTTTTTTGTAGTGATTAAGATTATCATGATTACAACACAATGTCGACTGCTGTACCCAAATTTTTGACATTTTTTTCCATTGTATATAGGCAAATACTTCCAACAAGCAAATAACAATAATATGAACATGTTTCTCTGTACAAAGAGGGAAACAATAACAAATAATCTCATTCAATAAGTATATTTTTCAAAATTGCACTTTCTGACGTTCTTTGTATTTCAAAGGCTCGAAAGTCCAAGTGAGGTTTTTCTTCCCTTTATGTAGGTATTACGTTTTCGTCTGTCTTCTCTAACTTTATTAGTATCGTCTTTGAAAATTAGTGGGCAAATTATCAAAATTGGCCATGGTCATCATTAGTTGAAATAACATGTGTCCGATGAGTTTAAACTAACTAAATGGACGTACTAGCCTGCAGGGCTAGTAAAATTATTGTTCTACTAATCCTGTTACTAATTTACTAGCCCTCCAAGTGCCATATGCACGAATCTATCTAGGACAGTCTGGAGGTATGCCTCCCACACATAATACAAATGAGGCTAAATTATGTGTTCCGGTGTATTTACAGAGGGTTTTGAACATGATATTTTTTTTAAATTTCACTGGTTTGCTTAGAAACATACTGGTATAAAAAAATATTTACATCATCTATATTAAGAATGTGTTTGACTTATTTTGAAGACCCTGTAGATCATTTTTTCATCATCCTCCTAATTTTATTGATTATTACTACTAATGACTGAAAGGAAGATTTATAATAAAAAAAAATAAAATTACAAAATAGGTCCCTTTTTCACGTTGTTCTATGTTAGTTTCTGTCACCTACAAATCTATAAATTTTTTACAAGAGACATATACTTAAGTTTAGACATGTATGATGATATTGTTTGCTTCAAGTGACAACTCAAATATACTTTTTTCCCCTTAAAGAAATATTTAACAATAAGGATGGCTATATGTTCTTAATGTGTCCTAGATGAAACATATTTGAATTGTCTACTTCTACCCCAATACGAGGTTGCCATTTAATTGTTTTGTTATCATGAAAGCATTTTTGAGATCCAGGATTATGATCCGAATCATCTCAGCGTTTGTTACACAAGTGATTTTCAATGTATAAAGGATTATCATTGTTTTTGTTTCTTTCCACTCACCAAAAAGTATTAAAAGGTCTGACAACATAGCACATTATATGTGAATGAACTGTACAATAAAAACAACAAAGGGCAGCAAAAACTGAGATTTGTTTACAATTAAAATATTGTGAACTTCCTAAATTTTAACAAAATTCTAACTAGCCCGTCAAACTACTCCGATGAAAACTTTACTACCCCTCCCTAAATTTTACTAGCCTCGGGCTATTAGACTAGCGTTATGGTCGAACGGCTGCTAACAATGATTGCCAGCACGATAAGAAATAATGCTCAGGTGAAAACCGTTATAAATAGACAAAATCTGACAAGTAAAAAAACTTCCAAATGTTCAGCTATACAATCGTACCAATTGTTGATTTTAGTCAAAATTTTCAAATGACTGTTTATAGGAGAAATTGCCGAAATACGACATATTTTACCTATTATTTATAAATTTATAAATTAGACTAGCGTTATGTTCGAACGCCTGCTAACAATGATTGCCAGCACGATAAGAAATAATGCTCAGGTGAAAACCGTTATAAATAGACAAAATCTGACAAGTAAAAAAACTTCCAAATGTTCAGCTATACAATCGTACCAATTGTTGATTTTAGTCAAAATTTTCAAATGACTGTTTATAGGAGAAATTGCCAAAATACGACATATTTTACCTATTATTTATAAAACGTTTGATAGATAGAGAAAAAAAATAAGTTACAAAACCGATCAGCTAGGCAAGTTTTAGAAATAAGTCGGCATTGTTGAAATCGTCAGTCGACTACTTGTAATAGTTAAAGCCATTTGATGAATGTTTTTTTTTCATTATTTTTGTTTTGTTTTTGCCACATATCTTGAGTAGTATAATAGATAGATAAAAAATGATATACGCAAAAATTATCGGCTAGACAAAATCTACAATTCAGATCACATTGTGGATTTTGCTTTTTAATGGCGAGTTTGCCATGTTTTGACTTATATAATAAGAACACATTATAAATAGATGGACTTTAAAATCACATAGATGATCAGCAAAGTAAAATTTACCAACAGTCATAAAAATGTCGATATAGTTAGTAGACTGCCAATAATAGAGCTGATGGTCCTTTAATAAGGACATTACTTACCCTAAAAGAAAGAACATAGAGAGAATCTACAAAGGCTAATAAAAAAATCAATCAAACAAGATTTTACTTTGTGAATTTTATTCTTTTCTGTGAACGACACGGATTCTTAAGAGTCTCTAGTTTATTAACTTTCGTAATACCTTGGTATAAAGTTCATGTACAATATCATAATGTTGCATAATTGATTAATTGAATTATAGATGAAAGATAAAAACAGAATCAACACAGTTTAAATTTTTTACATAGCGCGATGACAATTTGTCAAACTAACACTAGTAACATAACCAATTCCACATGCAATGAATATATTGGTACCCCAAATACATCGAATTTATGTAAATATTCTTCTGTTTCAAGATTATTCAATCTTACAGCCATTCTTTAGCGATAAGTATAGCTACCAACGCCATTAATGTTAAAATAAGAGCAGACATAATTAATATTGTTCCCTTAGAAAATTTACTACAGATCGAACATTTTAGGTTTATGCCAGGCTTTCTTTGTTTAAATGTCATATTGAGTGCAATTGTCATCAATAATATCATAATCTTTTTACTTAAATCCAGTTCTGTTTGATCTGAAATAGAAAAAAAATAACAGGGAATAAGGTAACTTATATTCTCATGTCTTGAGCATTGTGTCGTTGTCATGTTAAGATCAGTCAACTGCTTTGTATTATTAACATAATCATTAAAAACCGTTTTCAATGTACAACAAAATATACGCATAATTCTATTTAAAAATGTGTTCAACTTTGAAAACATATGTCTTGCTCTTCAACGTTTACGGTCCTTATATATATTTGGCTTTTAAATTCAATTGGTTGAAACCGGTCACTATATGGTCGAAGTAAAAGATGATTTGAACTTTTACAGCACTGAGTCAATACCTCTTCTGGTAGAATATCAGTCCCAAAAGGAATAAAAAGCTCAGTAGTAAGAACTTTGGTATCGACATGATTTATAACACACTATTTAAAATTCTCGTTCATATATATCGAAATTATACCGAATCTAAGATTTTAATATCCTCAGGCAAATTTATCATTAGATGGATTTGGCTTTTTCTGTGCTTTTTGGTTTTATACTTCATCGACGTTTTTCCTGCTAATACATCATCTACTTTCAATTATCGGCTCTGAAAGTTTTTGGTGGAGGTGAGTGAAAATAAAATGCGTCGGATGCATATACTACGTATTGTTTTAATTTTTTTGGTATATATATATATATATACGTTGCTTGATATATATCGTTGACACATGCATGTTATAACTAAGAGAATGTTCAAACAAGAACGTTTTGACATTCGTTTTATTATTTTGTTTTTTTATCATAGCATGTATAATATGACTATGGTCGTTGGTGTTCCGTTCTGAATGATTGTAAATCTGGGGTATTATCAATGTACATTACGATATGTATTTTTTGTCGGAACTTTAAAACGTGTTGATCTAGGTTTTTTTTTTATACTTTGAGCTTCCAGCAACATTGCTTACAATCATGAATCAAATATGTAGTATATATTGTATATGATCTGTTTATACCTTTCCAAAAACATGTTTGTCATAGGGTGTAGTAAAAGTTAATTTTCTCGAACAAATGATCCTTATGTGCATTACAATAAAACATATGGTAAAACACTTCAAATTGTCATACGTTCCTTGATCATAAATGCCTAGCTGATGTCACCTTTTCATCAACCTTAGCAGGACTTTGCATTTTAGATCGAAATGATAGCTTTTATGCATCATATAACAAACATTGATACTGGAAATAAAGGATAGTCCCCTCACTTCTGTAATATCATTTCACTTATATTAATTTAAAGTCTAACTAAAGTTTTAGTTGTAGACTTCAACTGAAACAATATACTGTCATAACTACATCTACATCATGTACAATAAGCTATACAGATATATACTTACACAGAAGTTTAACCGTTAACTGATTACTTGAAAGTGACGAATTTAAATCTTCAACTAATTTAGCCACCACTGATCTATCTAGAGTATTTACCACCTATAAGAACAACTGTTTTTAGATCACTGAAGCATATTATAATAACCTATTTCAAATTATGTCATTTTGACGTCCTTTGTAGCTCTTTGTAGCTATAGACGATATTAAGTCTAGTCATTGATTGACTGAGACAGCAAGGTTTGCTTTCGTGTTTGATTTCTTTTTTCTAGTTGTCATTACGCATCTCCTTATATGTATATGTAAACGCTTGACTATTTAATTTTTTGAAAATCTGGTTTCTTAGCATAGAAAGGTCCAGTTTAATTTTAAACTTGGTGTCTTATTTGCATTTCTAAACAAATCATATGCAACAAAAAATTATAGAAAAAAATGAAAACACTGGGATCATTTAAAGTACTAAGTGAAATAAGAATATATTAATACATCAATAATACGAATAAATATAAACAAAGCAACTAGTAAACCATTGCTAAAAATAGTAAGGAAAGGCAATACGCGTTTACATACTAGCATTTTATCTTTCTTTATTCTTATTTTCCCCCCTCATAAAAATCACAACTTACATCTATCAGAAGTGGACTTTGTGATCTTTTCTCCAGAATATAATTTACATCTTGCATTTCAAGTTTAAATGATGACCAAGGTATTCTGAAATGAGGTTAATATAAGGCAATTATCGAGAATGATGTAATGTCAAATCACTTCACATAGCGTATAACCTATACTGTAAAAGTATCAGTATCAGCTGTGGAGCAGGATCTATGCACGCTTCATGAGCAACCGAGTTAATCCTGGCTTTGATTGAGGTTATGTGCATTTTGTTGCCTAGTTTTGTACCGGTTATCTTGTTGTATATTGTACACTTGTTTTACCCTTTATTCAATTTATTTGCGCCTCCTTTGAAAATAATGAGATTTCCTCAAAATTTTTGTGGTGACCTTCTGCCTCATTCAAATTCACTTTACTTTGTTTATTACCACCTGCCTGTTTTGTTTTAAACCTTTCTTATTATAAAATATATTTACTGAATTTCTATTGACATTGACAACACCATTTATATGTACACACCTTTGTCTGGCGGACGCAATAGTATACCCACTAGGACTCAACATTTCACATGTTTGAAAACCACATCTTTTCTCGAACCTGATGTCTGCCATTAGTGCATTATTGCAATCTTTGCATTGTATTGCACACGCATTCTGAACTTCTCTCCCACCTGTACATTAAAATAAGATAGTTTTTATCAACCAAAAAATCAACTGGGAGATAACTCTTTAAACAATTATTTAAACATAAATTATTTATAAATATTAAAGTTATCAATGATAAAGTTTAGTGTTTGAAAAACTGCTATAGATCCAACCATTTTTCAAATAAAACATGTAAAGTGTGTGGCTAAAAAGTTTTGAAATTTGCATATTCTTGTCAAAGGATCAAAATGAAAATACCATCCAAATTTACGTAAGAAACAACAGTCAATCAGTGTATATCCATATGTATTAAATATGATGTTTGATAATATTATCAAGTATTACTGCGATTAAGATTTGCAAGTACCGAATAGTAATATTTGATCGTGTAATGCAGGTACTTACCTGTTTTTATATACTTTTGATGCTTCTTAGGTGTATTTAGCTGTTTGTTTTATTATAAAACCGTTTTAGACGAATGTCGTTATAATACCGAGTTACATCATGTTAATTGTGAAACTATTATGCTCAGCGGAAAACTCGTGATCGCGATAAATGCTGTTCAAACATTTTGTGTAACTGTTGTGTCATGAAAGTTTTGCCTCCGGTTTATGTTCTAGAAAATGAATTGTTTATTTCGTCTTGAAACAATGGAAATAGCGAAACATTTTCATTTTTTTTCGATAATAACTTTTAACACGATGGTATCTATACTATTAAACGAGAAGACCTCATTTTGGGTGTCGCTTCTCTTCTTTCCACAATAAATTAATTATCATGGCTCTGTGTCCTATGGGTACAGTACATAATCGCATGTGTCATCCATTCATATGATTATTCAGATTGAGTTACTTTGGGTGAAAAACGAGAAAAAAGACGTCCAGAAACGATTCCGTCATTGGGCGAAATTTTAAGTCAGATTAGACTTCCGGTTTGCGATTTTCTTTTTACTTTGAACATACATTAATACTACGAATACAGTGTATTTTCTGTATTATATCCGTCATTGGACGAAATTTAAGTCAGATTAGACCTCCGGTTTGCGTTTTTCTTTTTAACTTTGAAACAAATACATTACTACGAATAAAGTGTATTTTCTGTTTGCTATCATAGGCGGTCACAGACTTTATTTAATAGAGAGGGTCTGAATAATATATCTATGACCGCTGTGGATCAAATATTAAACTGAGAATTGACTGTAAAAAGAAAATACACTTTCGGGTCGTCTGGAACGGGTGTTTTTAAGATCGAAATTTCAGGATTGACCATTTCGGGATCCGGGATTTCTTTTTTCGAGTTACGGGATGTCGAGATAATAAATTCAGAACCTCGGGATTTAGTTTTTTAAGCCCGGGATATTGGGATCAGGGACCCCCACAGTGGCGGATCCAGAAATTTTCATACGCAGGGGCCCGTTGACTGCCTAAGAGGGGCCCGCTCCGGTCATGCTTCAGTGATTCCCTTTATGAGCAACCAATTATTTTCAAGAAAGGGGAACGGGCCCCCTAAATCTGCCTCTGCCCCGACCCCCCTTTAATGAATGTTCATAATATACAGATAAGCGCTAAAATTATTCATGTGTCATTAAAATTAATAGCAAAAAAAAAGGATTTTTTTGTGGAAAAAGGAGGAGCCGGGCTAGAAAAACAATTTTCCTGTCCCAAATTACCTAAGACTTTTGATACCTTTTCTGAAATTCTGAAGTCACTAAATGTTTTACAATAAAAAGAAGATGTGGTATGGATGCCAATGAGACAGCTCTCCACAAGAGACCAAAATGACACCGAAATTAACATTTAAAGGTCACCTTACGGCCTTCAACAATAAGCAAAAGCCGATACTGCATAGTCTGATATAAAAGGCCCCAAAATGACAATGTAAAACAATTCAAATGAGAAAACTAACAGCCTTATTTATGTACAAAAAATGAACGAAAAACAAATATCACTGAACCACTGAATTACAGGCTCCTGACTGGAATGTTCATAATACATGTTCACTAAATGTATGTTCATAATGTAATTAATAGAAAACAAAAAATGGAAATTTTGGAAATAAAGGAGGAGGGTTAAAAAAAAACATTTTCCTGTCCCCAAGAACCTATGACTTTAGATACTTTTCCTGAAATTCTCAAGTCATTAAATCTTTTACAAAATTCTTCCTACAACACTTTACATCCTTTCAAATACGCTCTGAATGCCCGCGATTTCGCGGGTGTGTTCTAGTTTTATATATAAAAACATATATATCGCAATACATATTACCTTGTTCATATGTAAATGTTATTGAGTGCTGTCGACCTGTGTTTGGTCCAATATCACATTTTCCTAAAATGAAAGAAATAAAAAAATCTAGTTTGAGCAATATTCAACCTCATATTTATTTTTATTACTTTTTATTTACAATACCTAGTTTTTTTTCTATCTAGGCTATGCACTTTCAGGACGGATTCTATGTCCTTTTAAATGTCATAAATCAAATATATGCCTTCTTAATTTCAGTAGGTTTTTATTATTGAAAATAAAATCGGCGCAAGAGAGTATCCCACTAAACCATTGATATACAACCTACACCTTTAAAACATGTTGTATTTCATGTACTTGGGAGTATCAATATACTCAATTCGATAAGTCTGCCTAAAATCAAATCATTTAAGAACCTATTCTGCGTAATGTCTCTTGAAAGTCTGCATTTTTATTCCGGGTGCTGGATGTCTTGCTGTGGTGAAAATCAATCGGTTGCCATCGGTCGGGTTGTTGTCTCTTAAAATTATTCCCCATTTCATTCGTAATTTTGTAGTAGAGTTAGATAAAGTTATGTTCATAGAAATAAATAGCATGTTATTTATACTTGCCAGACAAGATATTTCCTGAGGTTACTGAAAGAAATGCAAAAATGCAAAAGTTAAATCCCAACCAGACTAATTAAAGAAATTTTTACAACAAATGTTGATATACATCATTTGAGAAAAATGAGATCAGAGTAGTCTTTTCCAATCAAACTAAAGAAAGTGATAGATTGGAACAGTTTTTGCCATAAATATTGATAATTAAGAAATAACGCATCTTTAGCAAACTGTAAAAATATTCAATTCCGAACATCATATTCAATTATTTCCGATTCCACCTTAGAAATGATTAAGCGGTGCAAATAATTAACGTCATCAATATTTGAACTTTGTGTCTCGTGTTGATGCATTAGCAATAAGTGGTATGGCATTTTATTATGACAAAGTAAATTTCAAGGGCGTAAATGGCATATTCAGCCCGTAACGTAAGTATCTGTTCCTAAGGGATAAAAATCCAAAGGCGATGAGATTCACGCCTCCCATATTAAAACTTGGTTTAAGTGTGGTGTTGATATACATTTTGTATAAGCTTTAAATCATTGTTGATGCAAAGTAAATATCGGGGGCGGACACAACAAATCCGGCAATTTATTTGTTTTCCAGTCAAGAAGATCAGAACTACGGCAACCAAATTCGAACCTTTTTTTTTTAATCAGTAAGCATTGTGTTTAAGTTTCATAACAATTACTTGAAAACAATAATGTAGAGTGTAAACAATTTAATGCAACATTTTAGAAATGAACATAAATCGAGAAGAATAAAAGGGATACGACCTAAATTCGACATAGATCAGCGGTTCGTGTTAATAAGCATCGTTTATAACTGTCGTAAAATGTGGATAGGTGAATTTAGAGTCCGGAAATGGCAAAATACATCACTTTTATCTTTGATAAAGGCACAAAAATCACAAACAGTGTAAGTGAAGCAACCCAAAACTGAAACTTGATTCGTGGAGTATTTTCTATTCTAAAAGGACAAAGGCAGCATAACTTTTAAGATCGAATAGCTTAAATTGACAGGGAATGCTTCTTGTTCCCGAAGTTGAACCCATTAGTATATAATATTAACGTAAAAGACGAAGAATATTGAATAAGTGAAATTCTTAAACGATATATAAAAAACATTTGACAGATTTGGATGTGTTTAATTGAATACCTTTCTTTCGTTTACATCTTTTGACGGCTTGAGTTTCCAATTTGTGCATATGCTCATAAAATCGTTTAAAGACGTCACTTATACCATCTCACGTAATGTGGTAAATGATTCATGAAAACCATACGACGTGGATGTAGGATGTGAACAAGTAAAAACGAATCATGATGTTGCCTTTCAGGTATCATATAAATACAAAATTGAAAATGGAAATGGGGAATCTGTCAAGGGAACAACAACCAGACCAAAGAACAGACAACAGCAAAAGGCCACCAATGGGTGTTCAATGCAGCAAAAAATATATTCTAATTTATCACGGGTGTGTACTCAAGACGTATGAATAACGTCATATTATAATTAAAAAGGCTCTTACTTTCTCTGGTGTAGGTTATCTTGACAGTGTTCGTGATTCCTAGATTTCTGAATACTTCTGGTCTTCTCTGAATTCTCGACATCGATATACTAGTTCATAATTGACATTGATGTCTGCCTTCATTGTAATTAACTATTACAAATATAAAAGGATTTAAATATTTAAAATGTGGTTATAAAACATTATATACAGATATTTATCTCATGTGTATTATAATTGTTGAGTTCAAATATAAAATCAATCACTGCCAAAACTTCCTGATTGGTGTGTCCAATGAAAATCTTCAAATAACATGTTTCATTTTAAAGGGGATAAACTTTTTTAATAATAGGTCATAAACATTGATTTAAAGTCTAGCAGATTTTTAATTATTATTTTCTAATTGCCAAATTTTGAACATGTCGATAGCAGTATGTTGATGATTTTTTGTATCTTTTTAAAATCAATTATTTGATGCTGATCGATACAGCTTCCAGTAAGAATAAACAACAGGGTTGGAATACATATTTCTATCATTTAAGTTATGAATGTTATTGTCTGTGTTTGTGTGTGTTTCGGTCGCGTAGTGTTTTGCAATTTTTTAACATGGTCACAAAGCTAGAGGTTTAGCTATCCTTTAAACAAGGATCAACCCACCATTTTTTCTTGAAATATCCTGCACCAAGTCAGGAATAGGACAGTTGTTCAAATAGTTTATTTATATATTGTAATCGATTTATAACTGTTGAACACAGGTATACTACTTATAATAAAATTGAAAATGGAAATAGAAAATGTGTCAAAGAGACAGACGTTAACCCGACCATAGAACAGACAACAGCAGAAGCTCATCAACAGGTCTTCAATGCAGCGAGAAATTCCCGCACCCGGAGGCGTCCTTCAGCTGGCCTCTAAACAAATATGTATACTATTTCTGTGATAATGAACGCCATACTAAACTCAAAATCTGACACAAGTCACTAAAATTTAAAGCAAACCAACAAGACTTACAAAGACCAGAGGCTCATGACTTTGGACAGGCGCAGAAATTGGCGGGTTTAAACATGTTTATGAAATCTCTACCCCCCTCCTATACCTCTAGCCAATGTTGAAAAGTAAAAGCATAACAATACGCACATTAAAATTCAGTTCAAGAGAAGTCCGAGTCTGATGTTGCCTTTATCAACCATTTAATCCATTGTAGAACTAACAAGGTAGAGACGTGGCTTGCATTGGTGAAGGGTGTTTTGTGTATTAGTACGTAATTGAATTTTCATAGTACACAGTTCCTTGAGAATAATATACCGGTAAAACATGGCTAGAGGTCTGAGTCACAAAAATTCTTTAACGGCATGAATAATTTGTATTCCTGTTGAAATTGATGGGGACTATACGGCGTTCAACAATAAGGAAAACAAATAACGTATATCGTGATAGCAGTTGTTTTAACCTTATAATTCTATTCAGAAGACGATTGCATAAACACTGAACAGAAGCAAAATGGGTGCATCGGTTATAGTTAATACTTCAGTTTCATTATGTCTATCTCTTTCATATTCATTTGTTAAAATTTACTGTTTGAAATAGCATGAATTTTTCTATATAATAAGGATGTTCTTATCCCGGACATAAAAACAATGCCGTATTTGGCAAAACCTTTTCAACTTTTGATCTTCAGTGCTGTACAACTTTGTACCTTTTTCACTTTCGATCTTTTATATCTGGGCGTTATGTATTCGTGTTTAGTTTTCTGTAATTAGTTAATACTTCAGTTTCTTTATGTATATCTCTTTCATATTCATTTGATAAAATTTACTGTTTGCAATAGCATGAATTGTTCTATATAATAAGAATGTTCTTATCCCGGGCATAAAAACAATGCCGTATTTGGCGAAACCTTTTCAACTTTTGATCTGCAGTGCTGTACAACTTTGTACTTTTTTCCCTTTCGATCTTTTATATCTGGGCGTCACTGGTGAGTCTTGTGTGGACAAGGCGCGTTTTTGGCGTATTGAATTTTAAACCTGATGCTTTTTGTTATCTATTAATCATGTTTTTCTTTGTCTAATATGTTCTCCTATTTATTTGTATTGTAGTCCTGTAATATTATGTTGTTATTTCAATGTTATATTTAACTTTGCCTTTAAAGTGCGAGGTTTGGCATGCCACAAAACCAGGTTCAACCCACCACTTTTATTCCCCTTTAAAAGTGTCCTGTACCAAGTCAGGAAGATGGCCATTGTTATATTATTGTTCGTTTCTGTGTGTGTTGCATTTTAACGTTGAGTCGTTTGTGTTTTCTCTTATTTTTGAGATATTGAGATAAGATGTGGCACAGTACTTGTCTATCCCAAATTCATGTATTTGGTTTTCATGTTATATTTGTTATTCTCGTGGTGTTTTGTCTGATGCTTGGTCCGTTTCTGTGTGTGTTGCGTTTCGGTGTTGTGTCGTTGTTCTCCTCTTATATTTAATGCGTTTCCCTCGGTTTTAGTTTGTTACCCCGATTTTGTTTTTTATCCATGGATTTATGAGTTTTGAACAGCGGTATACTACTGTTGCCTTTATTTATAGGGAACGATTGTTATGCATGCATCATCTGACATAAAAAAAAAATCCCCTTACAGTAAAATGTGTTGAGTTTTTCAATTGATTTGTATTGTTTGTTTTTATGTTGTACTGTTACACCACAATCCTAGAGTAAGGGAAGGTTAAGCGCTCATAAACATGTTTAACACTGTCACATTTTGTGTGCCTGTACCTAGACAATAAATGAAGTTCAGAGGTTGTCATTTTTTTATGTTTGTAGTATCTGTTTTTTTAAACCTTTTTGTTGTGAATTATACCGTTAGTTTTCCTAATTGAGTGTTTTCGTGTCGTGGACATTTATCGCAGACCATGCTGTTTCATCGTTAAAAGCCATATGGTTGCTTTCAATTGCTTACATCCACTTTATTTGATTAATAAAAAAAGGAAAGAAAAACAAATACGTTAACCAGCAATATATGACACCGACGGAATTACAGGCTCCTGACTTTGGACAGCCACATACATTCAGAATGGTGTAGGGTTGAACATGTAAGCAGGTACCCTACCCCTTTCTAACCTACGACAATGTTTTAACAGTTCAACATAAGAACGAACTATAAAATTCCTCATAGGGATTGAAATACAAATACATATAAAAAAAACAAATGAACGGCACCTGGTACTTGTACATCCCAACAACAAAAATATGCAAAGAAAAGGTCTAAAGTACTCGAAGTTACTGACAGGTAGTTCAAACCCTAAAAATAAATATATAACAAATAATTTATATAAGACTAAACTATCAATCAGTTCATATTCGTTAACAGTAAAAAAAATATGACAAGGTTTAAGGGTCGACAGATTGTAGATCCATGAAAGTGTAAGTGTATTTAACAATAATGTTTGGTTTGTATTTAACTTATTGACCACAAATTAAAACAGTACCCATGAAAACAATATTTAAAGATCTAATCACGTTTTGAAGTGGTTACATTTAAGAATACGTTTATTTAAACGATCATAAACTTTACCAGGATTGTTTTTAATTTCCGGGCACGGTGCACAACATTTCCGTTAAAATGAAAAATCTCGTTTGAAATAAGTTTGCTATAGTTAAATCCTTACTTCAATACCACATTTTATATCTAGGGAAAAGTGTATTAAAAGTTTTAAAAATTTATTTATAAACATTGTGATGATAATGAGACACACATACCCTGAAATCGATTCGGCTTTGAATAACTTGTATCCTTGAATACAAACATAGTTAGAATCGGTGTACAGTTTGTACTCATTGGAGTACCAACTTAATTAAACGACAATGAACACAAATACTGATATCTAACAGTGCGCAGCTCAAAGTCAATTTGAGTTCGATATTTTTGTAATTTTACTTTTTATTAATTGATATACCAACAACTTAATCAAACAATAAGAGTGTAATGCGTAAGCGGATATACACAATTTTGCGGTATACATTTACATACATATATATTGTCTTTCCGCAATTCGTCTGAAATGTGGATTCAATTATGTTCCAAATGAATCAATACATAATATAACTAGAAGAATAACGCACCATTAATGTGATCAGATAGTAAATACATAAGAAAGAATGGACTGAGAAGACGAAAAAATATATAAAGATGTATACTAAATAGAAGACAATCAACTAACTTAGTTGTTCTCTTATAATTATTACAATTATGTCATCATAGTAGACACATCTGTATAATTGTTTTTGAACGGTTGTTAATCTAAGTATTCCATGTTGCTTGAGAACGCTTCCTCGACATTATCTGCCTCTTCGTCTTTATCGATTGCTCTTAAAGCTTCTACAAGATTGTAAACTAGTCTTTCATTAGGCCGATTTGGTCTCCATGTCGGAAGTAGTCTTTCTCTTATTGTTCCTTCATTTCGTAACTTATCCATTCTGTTTGTAGAAATATTCAAATGTTGTCCAAGATTATAGCAGTTCTCTTCACTCAAGGTACTTACTATTCGTCGAATAGAATTCTTTCTAAGTACTGGAATGGTACCTGCATAACATAATTTTATCCTGATGTAAAACTTTGGATTAATTATTTGTCGTTGGATACCAATTTTGTGGATTTCGTAGGTACATGTGAAGCAAACATTTTAACGTTCAACGAATAACTAACTTTCCATAGGTTTTTATATAATATTTGGCAAAACCATGAAATTAGATGTACATGAAAGTGAAAGTTTTGTTCAATCCAAGAAAATAAACGAATTCAAAGTTACTCTTTCCATCTATCATTCATATAGATGTAAAGATGTCGAATGGGTCACAAGACTACTTTTTGATTAATTCAGCCTTATTTCTCGTGTTAATATATTCCTAAATAAATCATTTGCTTTAAAGGGGGACAAAAGATAACAGAGGGACATTCAAACTCATAGATTGAAAATTGACTGATAGCGCCATGGCTAAAAATAAAAAAGACAAACAGATAAATGATAGTACAGAAGACTTTAAAATATAGACATGGAATCAAAATATATAAGATATATGCATAACAAGCACACCATGTTGACTTTAAAGCAAGCATAGTGTAATTAATTAGTGTCATTGAATAATGGAAGAAATTAAAATACTCGTTTAAGTTGGTATCATAGTCTAAAATAAAAATGATAGAACTTGTTCATACTTTGCAAAAGCGTAGTATCTATTAATATATGTTCAAACATATAATTAAAATGATAGGTCACCGCGCATTTTCTCAAGCTACAGATTGGGATAAAATGACACAATTTGTATGGATTTTACAGGAAAAAACACATTTTGTGATTAGAAACTAAACTAGATAATAGAATTGTAAAATACATTATGAAAAGATCGCTTTCATACGATGCTTTGAGAGTATCAAAAGTAAAGAGAGGGTCACCGTACGTTTTGTCCGGCTAAAATACAAAATAGGAAAATTCCATGTAGATTCCTCCAGAAAATTCACTGTTTTAGAGTTAGCCTCCTTAAAAAACACAAATTTAAAAACATTAAAAATCGGCATTCCTGCATCAAATTGTGCTTACTTAATAGAAAATCTAAACCTAAGCTTCTCTGTTTTTTACAATCTATGATGGCAAAAGACACCCATACCCCCTAAAGGCACAAATATATAAAGCTATGAAGGAGTTAGTAATTCATAAAAAGAACACCAACATATAATTTCATTGTCCATTTCTTTTAAGTTTTATCGGGCAAAGATAAAGGTGGTACCCAACACTTTCAGTAAAATCAATTTTGCTCGTTTAATGTTCGTAGAACTTTGACAAAGTATTTACTTTGACCCTTTATATATAAAAATTAAAAAAAAAATGAACCTACCAATTGATCAGAAAAATGACAGTGGTTATATAGCAGTTTGACAAACACTAATTTTGATAATTTAGAAGCTTAAGATTTCCTTAAAAACTCAACGTAATTTAAACCTTTAGCTGATTTAACAGAGTTATCTCCCTGTAGTGTTGGGTACCACCTTAAGGCAAATGACTCACATACATAGTATATTTGATTTGAGGCATACAATGCAGTTTTCATTTTACTGTGAATTGTATACGAAAATTTGCATACAACCTACTTTCACTTACTTCATTTCAAGCATGTAACAACATAATATACATAGTACCTACATGTGAAAAATTAAGAGATAGATGGGGTCAACGTACATTTTGGACATTTACTGAAAATTTCGGTTTGTTGTACATGTCTTTCCTTTAAAAATGGGATCAAATAATCTCCATAAAATAACACATTACGTATGTGTCTATTTTAAACTTGGGTAGCCCATGTACTCGTTTTCAAACTAGTGTTTAAAACATACATCGTATACAGATATGTCACAATTTAACGTCGCAATTAATGTTTACATGGAAAACGTTTGCAACGTCTTTATTGTCCCTGTTATTACATCGTATGCATTTAACATACTAACTCATACCACACTCATACCACATCTTTTTATATCTATTAAAACATTCATATGAGATACAAGAAACCCCAAGCAAAGCATGTTAGCTTTCGAAACCCTAGGCAAAGCATGTTAGCTTTAAAGCAAGCATAGTTTGATAACCTTTGTTAATGCTGTGTCATTGAATTAAAAACAAAAACTCTTTCCACTTACAAGGTGAATACACAAATCAATGATAAATTCACATTATGTAACACCGAAACGGAATTTAATTATCCGTTTCTTTTTGTATATATGCACACAAATGAAGCACATACATTGAACATTTCATTGGGACCGTTAAAAGTTATTCAAACACTGAAAACACACCACTCTTCACTTTGACTCAGTGACAACTACTAACAAATATTACTTACACTGAGGATCACTTGGGTCAACCATTACATTGACTGTATGATCTGAAATGAAGCAATAAGTTGTATTTTGTATCAAAATATAACTTATCAGCGTAACCAAGGTATTTACAATTTAATAATTCATGATATTTTCTAGTATCGTCCTCCTCTTTTGTGTTGTTTTAAAAAAATCATTGGATAAAATCTCTTAGTCATTTCAATACGCTAATTTTATATTCAATGTCCAATTGCCTGTGGATTCTCGATCTCTAGTTTTAGATAATCCATAAATAAATTGATATCATTTTATTGACTTTTGCTTAAGCCCTACAAAAATTTCATGTCCGTTCTACGAAGAGCATGGTAGTTGAAAATGCATTAGTTTCTTTGCCAGGGAGGTATATTACCTTTGACGAAATGTTACGATCAGTGCTTCAGTGCATAAGGTACCTTAATAAATTGTTACGACTTAAATACGATATTGGCCTTGTTCTGTTAGGATTTAGTAAAACAAATAGTGTATACCTTTATACTGATATCTTGTATGCATTCAATTGTGATAGATAGACAAAGGATGGAATAAAAATGTCTGAATCAAGATAGTTCAAGAGTGGCTAACTTCCATTATAATTTTGTTTTAGGATTATATTTTCCGATGTTTGACTTTCTTTCTGTCACTAGTAAACACTAGATAAATGAAGGTGTACGTCTTGTTTAGATTAAAATAGAATTACCTGGAGTTTGTTTGTCCACTGGAAGTACTAGTTCTGATTTAAACTCTTTACCATATGAAGCCCGTGTTCCGGCTTCAAAGTGATCTATAGAATTGTGACAAAGGTTTCCAAAAAAACCAGACTTCACATGTACTGTCGGAACAGTGGCTGTGTGACGCTTATCGTTTTGTCTAACTACAACCTGTAGCTCAATGTTAACCTGGCCTTGAATTGTAGTTGTTTTTGTGTCATTAGTTAAATGAAATGTGTGATGATTTCCGCTGTTTCTTTTCTTGTTTGGATTAAACGAAACAACATAGTCCTGATCTGTAAGACTGTCTGTTTCAATATTTCCAGTTAATTTGATCTAGAAAACAAATGTTCATTTGAAAAAAAAGAAATACTAAGTTCTTACAGTAATATTTAAAAATATAATTTACATTCAAAAAAGAAATGTAGTACAGCTATTTGATGTTTAAATTTCAAACAAAGCACATATTTGGTAAAAGGCTCCAGGGTTAACAAATTAATGAAACTGGATTTCGTATGACAACACATAGAAGCTTCATTAAAGAATGTTAAGAGCAAATAATAATGTTTATCCTTTTGAAAAGAATGTTCTTTCGTTAAATATGTACAGTGATGGATTTGGATTAGTACACGCAGTGTATTTGGTATTACATCTCAGCTCCTTTGTGCTAATAGGGGTGATCTGAGCCGGATCACCCATACCAGATCACCCCAGTTTGAATATCTTTGTTTTGCATGATTTTCTTTGTTCTGTAACATTTTGGCGGGAATGTCAAATGAACTTTAAAACTTATAATTTAAAATACGGAAAAGACTATCTATCAAAATTTACGTAGAAAAAATCCAGTGTCTATGCTGGGATTCGAACTCAAGACCTTCAGCATATCAAACCACGACTGCTATCACTACACCATTTCACTAGGAATACTGGATACCAACTACCAGTTATTATACTTAAAGAAAGCAAGATATTTTTAAGTGGGGCGAGTTTGTAGACCTTTATTCAGTGGGGTTTAAACCCTTTTTTTTAGTAAGTAAGTTGTCGGACTGATTGTGCAATTTGATTTTACACTTTTTCAAAATGGAACGAGTCGGTAAACAAGAGTAGGGCGATTTTATTTATAAAGTGGCGATCTAGTTTGGGCCGATTGGCAAGTGGGGCGAATTAACATTGTTTAATATCTACTGATCGTTTCGGGGTCAAAAAGGGTATACATTTTATAGTAATATATAGAATATATTATAATGGTTGTGTGGCGTTCTAAACTACATTTTTTGAATTGTAAATGTTTTTTCGTCTAATCTAAAAAAGCTGGGATATAAAATTGTTATCTCACATGGACTTCGATGTGTTAGTGTTAGATCACCCTCCGGCCATCTGGGTGATCTGACACTGACACACCGCGTCCTCGTGTGAAAACTATTAAAGAACCGGTTACATGATATCGTAGCAACGTAATACTAACGTATTATAAAGACACTAGCTAATCTTTGTACAAGAATAAGGTTTGTCTGTCTACGTATCATACATGTTTGTTTAAATAACATATTTTTAATTCATCGTGTAAGTCAAGCAAACAAAATGTAGATTATAAAGAATAAAATCAGGAAGGTTCACCTTCTTACTTTTACATCGTCTGTGCAAGACATATATTTACCCTAAATGACTGATGTTCTCTGATAATACAATCTTTATATTCAACAGATTGTTTAATAAATCGTTTACGCATCCAATATTTTCTTCTTTTTTTCCCTTGACTTTTCGATGCGCATTCGACAACCATTGATAATTTGCCATTCAAATCATTCTTGAGCATCACAAAAAATTCTACTTTTCTTTCTCTCTTTACCGCTTTAGTCGCAAGCTGTCTAGCTTTTTCGGGGTTTCTCCTCGATGTAGCAACATATCTGAAAAGCAAGGCATTTAATAGTTACCAAACTAGTAGTCGTGTATCGTGAATCACAAAATGAACTTAGAACAACATGGTACAATAGTAACACGGCATTACCAATAACATTAAAAATAATAGCAACATCCTTAATACGGAAAATTTAGCTACAACGAATAAAGGAAATACAATCAACTTCACACAACACAAAACCTGAAGACATGCCAACGTTTTTTATTAATATGAGCTCATTGTAAACGCAAGTGTGATCTATGCTCTAATAATAATTTCGCAAATAATATAGGTTGTATGTCGCGAGCAGCAAGACAGGAGGACAGAATAATCTACAATTACATGATGAAAACATAAACAAGTCAATGTTAACACTAACAAATTAGTATTCTCTGATTAGTGTCCCTTTTAAGTACATATATACTATGATTAATTCATACCATGTTGTCTTTAAACAAAAATCCCTTACCTTCAAAAGATAACTGTACAAAATTAAATAAGCGATGCTAAGCACTTTATGAATATAGCAGTACAAAACCTTGATATTCTTATTTTGACTTTTAGATGTACAATGTAGTGGGTGTTATATTTATACGCAATACAACAAGGTAGGTATATAATAGGTGACGTTTTGAACACTGTTTTAGCCTCACCTATTTTTATGCGTATACCAAGACCGATAATCCTAATGCACTATATGTTGTGTGTCAAACTTGTCTTTATTTCTTCTAATATCTCGGCGGAGTTGATGTTCTATGTCACGCTGTCTTATATGTTTGATAATTCGTCACATAATTATGAATATAGAGAAAATTGGTTTTATTTAATTTTTTGCTGTGTTATAAATAAGGATATATGTAACTTTTATCCCCAATAGTCTCGACTAAGACAATCATATTAAAATCAAAATGTGAATAAAAGTGATGCGGAACAGTGTTTCAATTTTAAAGCAATAAGTAAATAAGGACCATTTTAAATAAGTTTATTGTTAAATGGCTTCGATATATCATCTTTACATTTACACTTCTTAGGAAAAAATGGATTTTTTTAAATCCTGATAAATCTGTACACGTGCAACAACTATTAAATCTTACATTGAAAAATGGTTTGCATCAAACATGACGAAATTGCGTTCCCTTCCTTTAATATCGCAAATTGTCCAGTCGTTTTCATCTGGAAAGTCTTTGTCAGAAGACAGGATGATAACATCGTCGTCTTTAGGAATGGAAGAATGTATTGGTAGTTTCATCTTGACAGGTTTGTTTGGTTGACTGTGATTAACCATTGTTAGGTCCATGGCATTTGTAAACAAAACTGATATATCAGCATCGATGCTTTCAAGATTCCAATCTTTTGTTTCGGAAATCTAAAATCAAATAATTTGAACTTATTGATCGTTGAATTGAGTTAACATAACTTGTGTATTTTGGAAACAATCTCTAACAATTATTATTAAAAATTATATTGCATTGTCAAAATTTTAAATTCACAATGAACATGATGAGGGATTCAATTAAATCACAAACATACTGTACTCCGACGAAAATTCGAAACGGAAAGTCCACGGAAACACCCTTTTCTAATGATAGCATGAACATATGCGTTAACAAGAGGTTATATAAAACAAACAAAAGTGGAACTTTACTGGTGATAACTGAAGAGATGTATCAATCCCGTTTAAAAAAAAATGTATGAAAGATACACTGTTCTAAGCGTATAATAACATGCATATTTTGGCAAAATTAAACAGATGTTAATATTCGGACACACACTCTGTCGATTAAAGTGGTTTTTTTTTATTTATAAAAAATGCATAATATAACTAGATATGATTTTCGTCTTTTCATTACAAATGCAGTCCCTTAAATTGACAAGAAAACACTTCGGCTTGTATGACAAACTGTACATAAAATTGATAATGGAAATGGAGAACGTGTCAAAGAGACAACTTCCCGACGATAGAAAAAACAACAACAAAGGCAACCAAAAGGTCTTCATTGTAGCGAGAAATTCCCACACCCGGAGGCGTCCTTCAGTTGAATACTAAACACATATATACCAGATTAGTGATTATGAACGCCATACTAATTTCCAAATTGTACACTAGAAACTAAAATTAAAATAATACAAGACTAACAAAGTCCAAAGGCTCCTGACTTGGATCAGGTGCAAACATGCGGCGGGGTTAAACATGTTTGTGAGATCTCAACCCTCCCCTATACCTCTAGCCAATGTAAAAAAATCACCAGATTAGTGATTATGAACGCCATACTAATTTCCAAATTGTACACAAGAAACTAAAATTAAAATAATACAAGACTAACAAAGTCCAGAGGCTCCTGACTTGGATCAGGTGCAAACATGCGGCGGGGTTAAACATGTTTGTGAGATTTCAACCCTCCCCTATACCTCTAGCCAATGTAAAAAAGTAAACGCATAACAATACGCACATTAAAATTCAGTTCAAGAGGAGTCCGAGTCTGATATCAGAAGATGTAACCAAAGAGCATAAACAAAATGACAATTATACATAAATAACAACAGACTACTAGCAGTTAACTGACATGCCAGCTCCAGACTTCAACTAAACTGAGTGAAAGATTATGATTTCATCATATGAACATCAGGCATAATTCTTTCCGTTAGGGGTTTAGTATCATGCCATCATAACAGATATGAGAAGAACATAACCCGTGTCATCCCAACAACTGGTTTTTGAGTTAATGTGTTTAGTTCCGATGCAAAGGCCCTATAAGTGAATCGATATTAACGCCAAAATATGCAATTTTGTACGTTATACAAATGAAATGTTCAATTTCATAGAGCTTTAAAATTAAATTTTGAAGTGCAATTAAAAAATCTATTAAAAATGATTTTGAAAAACACACACTTAAAAAAGCATCGCTTGATTATGTTATACCCTAAAAAAACAATTGAATAATTTGACTCTTGAAGTTTTTTGGAAATGTGAATTGCATGTGAAAATCATTAACACTGTTTTAATTCCCTACTGAACCCCTATTTTAACTATTTTTACCTATTATATTTGTTTTGTTTACACATCGTTGTTAATATAATGGCATTTGGAGGGGAAATTATTTTCTGAAGGAATCTACATAGAATTTTCCTATTTTGTATTTTAGCCGTGAAAAACGAACAGTGACCCTACCTTTTCTTTTGATATTCTCAGAGCATTGTCTGAAAGCTATTTGTTCTTTAAGTATTTAACAATTATATCATTTTGTTTAGTTTCTAATCCCAAAATAGTGTTTTATCCTGTATAGTCCATGCATAATGTGTCATTTTATCCTGTATCTTGAGGAAATGCGCGGTGACCTATCATTTTTATTATATTTTTCAACATATATCAATAGATACTACGTTTTGGCAAAGTATGAACAAATTCTTTCATTTTTATTTTAGACTCCCATACCACCTTAATACACCATTTTCTACATTTGAAAACGCCTGTACCAAGTCAGGAATATGACAATTGATGACTATTTGCTTGATGCATTATCATTTGATTGTGCTATTTGATTAGACAGTTTCCGTTTTGAACTTTTCCTCGGAGTTCAGTATTTTTGTGATTTTAACTTTTTCATACTTACATTCACTTTTAATTTATCACCAGAGGTAAATGCACCTTCTGGTATTTCTATTTTTGCATCTGGTTCCATTTCTGGTTGGATGCTTGAAGGTCCACGAGAAACACTAAATATTTCGGGCTTCTCTTGTACTATAATGGTAAACCTGGATGCTGTCTTCAAATTGACCACTACCGACACAAGTGTATACTAGAATTACAAGTTGAAAATATTACACGCAATTTGGTAGACAAGACTCTTTAAAGCAATTGAACACATACTATAAATTTAAGCAGTTCAGAGGCAAACATGATTGCTAAAAAAACATAGCCTCACAGTAAGTTATAATTTGATAGATCGAAAACTCTAATATATAATCACATTTAATGAATGTGCTAACGACTAATATATATTCTAATTTAACGAATGAGCTAACGACTTGCAAAACACTTACTTTTTAATTAATTCATTCAATTTAGATGTATGAAGTTTTATCCGGGGACTTCCAATATATTGAAGTATTACGTAGCGAATTTAAAAGAAAGAGGTATTTAAATAATTTTAATCAAAATCGCAATCCTTTTTTCTAACTCATATAAATTTCTGAAGACATCCAATTATAAGAATATTTAAGGTAATATCTTTTTTTAAACATGTTAACGTTTTGGAGTACATTGTTGTATGTGTGCGATGATATGCAAGGTTGCAATATATACTGAGCCAAAAAATGTTAGCAACAAAAATGTGAAATTTTATTTTATTACAAAATCATAACAACATATATTTTTAATAATAACAAAAAGGAATTATGACATGTCAGAAGCACCATGAATGTTTATCACTTACATTCATTAGAATTTTCGTTGTATGGAGCGCGGGAGGGTCCAAATACGGAAATGAGTAAAGTGTTATTCAAAATCAATTTCACAGCCATGCCCTAAGTGCACTAATGAAGGATTGGCAGATACACCAGTAGCTACCCTTAGTCAATGCACTACTTTTTGGCCGGAAAAAAACTTGTCACGTGTTGACGTAAAGTGAAGGTAGCGCTCCTCCCTTGACGATAGTTTTTTTTGGTCTATGAGATATCGACCTATCCTGTGCAGTTGCAATTTGTCGATATCTGTTTGTTAGTTTCTAAGCTGTTGCCTTATGCACATTAAATCAAGCCATGATGCTAGCAACCCTCGATCCGGCATCAACCGTTTTAACAGCTTTCTGACGGTTATTTTCGGAGAGTCCTGATTGACGCCCCATGCAATTTGTTCAAATGTGTATGTGTTTTTCTTACTAATGGTGTGTTTCTGAACGTTAGTGAAAATATTTTTTTTTATATCGTTTTAAAAGTACAGGTACCGAAGGTAAAACATAAGTTATACGTGCAAATCTGAAATAACGCGAAATGAATCACCAGGAAAAAAACTACGACTGTTTCTAATTACAGGTAAAACTAAGGATTTAAACAATGATGTTAAAATATTTTTTTCCAGAAACAACAACAAAAAAAAACAAAAAAGTGTTGCTAAACTTTTTTTGCTCAGTATATTATTGAATCTGTTTTAAGTTGTTGTCGTTTGGTGATGTGGTTCATAAGTGTCTTCCATTCCTCGTTTTGCAAAAAAGATTATATCATCGTTTTTATTTTTCATTTGATTTGTTTAACACTAGTCTGGTCATTTTCAAGCAATTTATATCTTGCTGTTCTGTGTGAGCCGAAATTTCGTGAAGGAGTCGTAATTTTACCTTTATTAAGTTTTTTAAAACTTTTAACACATTGTGACTTGAATGGTGCATTGTCTTATTAGCAGATTAGGACTCATACCACATCTTTCTATTTCTATATATGATTTTAAGGATTTTGAATCAATATAAAACCAATTCTTCAAACAGTGAATAGTGTTAATGTTAGTATTAAATGTATTAACAAAAAGGCAAACTTCAAGATAAATTGATTAAGATGGAAATCCATAAATAAGAAGAACACCAAACGCCAAGATGTATCTCTTTTCAGAAGTTTAACGAATTCTTGACTTGCAGCTTAAAAACCACGACTAATCATTCAGTCATTCGTGGTTTTATATGACTGTGGTTTATATTTTCATGTTATTGACAACATTGTGTGAGCAACCACAACTGTAACGTGTTATCGTGGCAATATTTTGATCAAGCAGCAAAAATTGTGTTAATACATATACCACATAATTGACTTAGAACATACACATGATACAATAATGATTCAATCGATAATTCACCTAACTCACCAGTGTAATATATGTGTATGTACCTTACGCGGCTACTTCACCAACTATGACTGACAGTCAGATAATGTTCCATATTGTGAAAAAATATATATATATACCTCAATTCTCTCGTCGATGATGTTCTCATCCATCTGACTAATAATATCAACTGTTACACCACTTTCTATCGGCAATATTATAACCTCTTCGTTACATCTTGGTCTGCCTTCAACCTTGATATTTAAGGCTATTTTATCAGGTTTCGAACCCCATGCTATTACCTCAAAAACATCGCTGAATATATGCTGATTTGGGCTTAACATGAACTGTTCATTTGTTTTCTCAGTTGATTCTTTAGCAATATATAGGAAAAAACCACTAGTAGTGTTAACTGTATTCAGTGTAACGCCTAGTCTTGAATAATATTGAATATTGCCTTGAGCTTTGATGTGCTTAAGCTTGTACATAATAGACCTTAAATATTAAAGTAAAAGAAAGTATTATATCTGCAAAATACATATACAAATTAATCTGTGCGATTGAGTTAAACATTTTTTGCAAGTATGCTGTTTCTTTGTTTAAACATGGAAACTTGAATCAAGCTATTTTCTGTTAACAATACAAACAACAACCTAGTTGTACAATTTTATTTTTTAAGGATTTACGAGTTTTTGAGTATGCCGAAACGAAACACTTTTCTGAATTGAAATGCATCAAGCCGTCATCCTTCAAATTATTTAATTCCGTTGGCTTGCAGGTTAAAAACCACGACTTATCATTCAGTCATTCGTGGTTTCATATGAAACATATAAACATTTGTTATTCTCGTGGTGTTTTGTCTGATGATTGGTCTGTTTCTGTGTGTGTTGCGTTTCGGTGTTGTGTCGTTGTTCTCCTCTTATATTTAATGCGTTTCGCTCGGTTTTGGTTTGTTACCCCGATTTTGTTTTTTGTCCATGGATTTATGAGTTTTGAACAGCGGTATACTACTGTTGCCTTTATTCATATGACATATAGCATGCATATTTTTTTAGGTTATAATACTTATACTGCCGAATGAACGATGATTTCAAGAAATATCTGAAACGTTCTGCTTTTCTATCGTTTTTTGTTTGTTTTTTCCAATCCTGATTTTAAGCAAAATGTTATCCCAGTTTACCACTTGAAATATTAAGGCATTTGATTCATTCGTGAGTAATTTTTAAAGGAACAACTTAACAACCATTGTCCCTTTGAGCATTGTAAAACTGATGTATTCTTACAGGAAATGATCATGTTGTAACGCGAAGAAACAATACAAAGCCAACCATTAAATACATGCCTCTCCTTGTAAAAGTAACAAACTCACCCGAAATCCATTGCTGCTAACCTGTCATTTTGATCAAGGACAAGCTTTATGGTTGGTCGTTCCTTTTTGTCAAATGAGTTCAAATCAACGGTAAAAAAAGTCCAATCTTGTACTAAAACCTCGGTCCCAAAATAGCATAATAACCTGATTATATTTGACTCTTTATTTATCAGTGCAAAATCTAAAGCGCTATTACCATTCTAAAAAAGAAGACAATTCAATAACATTTATACATTGTACTAAGTGCTTTTCATGTATTATAAAATTTATTTATAATTTCATATTTGCATTGAACATATTTGTGGCGTAACCTCTATTTAAACATTTGTAAAGAAGAGATGCTATCTTATGGTGATTGTTGAACTATAATAAAGTCAGCTGCTCGATGTTACTCATATATCATCAACAGGCAATGTAGAAGAAGGAATTCAGACTACACTACCAAAAATCCTTTTTTATGCTTACACATTTTGATAAAATTTACTACGTTTTCATTCAAAATAGATTTATAATAACAATATATCCTGTCAAACATTATATTTTTGAATACGAGAACTTAGTCATGCTTATTGCATAATTAAAAGTATTTGTTGAATTGACGTACTTATCGAAGTTAATATCTACGTGTTTTTAAAATATCTTTAGATGTAATGAAAAAAACAATTATTATCAATCGGTTATTTTGAGTCTATCCTGTCCTATTTCAATTTTGTTGATAACACATACCGAACAGCCATTGCAGATCTGCTGTTCATGTTTTTTCGGGCTAATGTTAATAACAGTATTTACATTTTTAAATCCGTCTAATCTTTCACAAAAGCTGTTAAATAGCTGCAATGTCATGATTTATGGACAATTCGATCATCGTCAAAAGAGATCGATTATCTTAGCTGTTGATATCAAACGTTCTTCCAATTTAATTATTAGTATGTTATACTTAAATAATACAACAAAGTCGCGGTATAACTGCAACTGGGCAAGTGTTGAAAGAAAGAGTATTTTTTAAATTTCGCGGGCAGTACGTCGACTGAGCATGCGAAAGCGTATAACACATATTTCAGGCACACTATAATTTCAATTGAGCATGCATAGCTAATACATAACGGATCAATTGCATATTACTAATGTAGAAATGCTTAGAAATATTGATAGAAATAATAACAACTCACCTCATCAAGCATATTGATATTTGCACCGTATGTTACCAGAGCAACCAAAGCTTCTATATTCTTATTAATAACTGCAAAATGCACTGCTGTGTGTCCATCCTGGTTAAAATAGCGTCAATATGTTATTCAATAATTAATATATAATAAATTTATAAACACAAGGAGGTGATTGGCATATGATAACTAGAAGACAAATCGGTAAAACGACTTTTTATATTAACATGATGTGTATCTACCATAAAATATACAAATACTACTGTCATGAAATGTTGATATCCAACAGACTATGAAATCGAGGAAAGGTTATTTTCACGTCATTACATATCAAAATCTAAAAGGTAGTTTAAGTAGAGTATTTACATATAAAGCAGAAGTATTATATATTCGTTTCAACTAGCATCCATCTAATGTTTGTTTTAGTTAATTCTGTCTTAGACCCTAGAATTTAAAAAAAAAATGGCAGCAAAACATAATTTAGCCTTAATATTATTCAATGTAAAATTCAATGTCTAGTGTTGCCTTTAAAATTGACTATTCAAAACGACTATTCAGCCTACATGCATCTGCCACAGACAAAGGAGACGTTGTACATGTATGACAAAAGTCATGTCTCAAGTATCTATTTGAAATTACCAAAGGGAGTAACTGAATTGAGCGTAACCTAAGAAACAATTGTTTTTTTCAGATATAATAAATAATCCCTGTTGAATGATATTTTATAGATATAGGAAGATGTGGTAGGAGTGCCAAGGGAACAACTCTTCATCCAAGTAACAGTTTATAAAAGTAAACCATTATATGTCTCGGTATGGTCTTCAGAACGGAACCTTATCTCATCGAACAACAAGTTATTAAGGGTCATAATCAATTAGTAGAGTAAACACAGTCAAACATGAAAACCAAGGTCTAATCTACATGAAAAATGAGTAACAAGAAACACTTATGATCCACATCAAAGAAAGATAATTACTGAATATTAGATTCATTAATAAGGACCGGTGCAAAGAATTGCATCAGGATATACATGTCTAAATGCTTAAGTATTGAACCACAGATCTGAGTTCTCCTTGAATCTACTAATATATGATGCGATGTTACCAACCTTTCCACAGCTATCTAACGTAAGCACACTTTCCTCTAGTATACTAATTATCACATTTACAAGTCCCGCTGAACTGGCATAATGAAGAGCGGTGTTATCATCCTAAAGAAACAAGAAAAATGTAACATATTAACTGAATCTCAAAAACAGTCGAACAACATAATTTTTATTAAACTTTTTTCAAATTCCCTATAAAAATCCCTCTAAAACCTTCCTTGTGAGTTTTCAAAATTGTTTTCTATTAAACTTATATTCTTATTCAATCAGTGATAGTGTCTTTTGTTAGTTTTGAAGCTTAAGTAATTACTTGTAGGTGATATGTTTTTAAATATTAAAATATCTTTAATATATGAACATTTTGATATATGAGTTATAAGTATAATAAGAGACAGAAAATTCGAATGCATTGTATTTAAAAAAAAAAAAGGTTTGTTTGATCATGTTGATACCACCTTTACAGGTTATCGTCCGGTTATTAATAGATGATTAGTTAAGATATGTTGTAAAGACTAAATTCACTAAAAAAAAGAGTTAAAATTGCTTTTTTGTTAGGCACATTATGTAACATAGCGCCCAAACTACAGTTATGAATATCATTTGCTTTCATAGGCAGTGAGCATTCCTGAAGTAAAATTCAAAAGGGCGTTGTGGACTCTCATACTCTATACGGTGTATTTTCCATTTTCGGCCAAAGGTTCCTGGTATCATAGGCCCAGTAATCGGTTATTTGACACTGTTCTTACAATAAATAGACAAGAGGAAGGTTTTAACGCTTTAAGACACTGATATTAATTACCTGATCAACAAATGATGTGTCTATCCCATTTTCTATGAGATTTATGGCCTTGGAGTCTTTTTTACTTTTCACAAGTGATATGAGTTCCATCGATCGATCCTTATCGTTGTAACCTGGAGTAGATTTTCATCTTTTTTATAACAGCATATATGTCTGAAAAATATCAGCAGTCAGGTCATCACACGTTATATATCAGTAGAGAAAATTCTACATTTAACAATATGTTATAGCAATTTTTTTTTTACAATTTATCAAATATTATAAAGCAAAGCTAGTAAAACATTATTTTCTTTAAAATGAAATTGAAAGTGGAAACTCATAACTGTCTTTATCACTTGCATTACACTAACCCAAAGAGGCTCATATAACTGGTTTTAACTTTATATTAAGAAATATAACACTTTTGTAAAACTAATTTAAATGACGGATTTTGACAAACCGTTGTCTGTCCTTAAGACACAACTCATACACGATTTAACAAATGTGCATGTCACTTTAGTGAACTGTTTATATCTTTAGACGTGGGATCCTTTCAATTTTCATAAATTTTAGATTTTATATTTCCTAGTCAGAAGGTTAAAATAATTCAACAGGATACTTTGCTAGTTGGACACGTTTCCAAGGAATAAAAAAAATCAGGTTAAAAGAGGTGATGTTTACATTTTTCGGATAACAGCTCAAAAACGCTTTAAAAAGTTTCATCAAACATTGGTGACGGGTTTGTATCTATTAAAGTAACCTCCATTGACTTTTTTCTTAAGTTCTGATATGACATTGGACAAGTTGATAATCTGTATAATTTTGAAAGCGGCGAGCATACATGTAGTATGCGCTCATGGCGCATCTGTTTATTTCATAATTTCGCGTATCAAGCACAACTAATATTTTGAACAATACAGATTACACAAATATTAATCTGCAAACAATACATTTTTGACTGTTTTTACTTGTTCAAGTTTATAACTATATCATAATACTGGCTGAAAATTGCAATCAAAGATGTGGTATGAAGTCACAAAATATTTTAAAATGCCCTTTTCCAATATTGAGGTTGGCTCTATGTCAAATGTCAACCATGTGATACATTCTATCAATATTCCCGTACTATTCGTGTTTTACTTAAACCAGAACAACTCAATTTATCAAGGTAATAAAGCTGGTATTTAAATATGATTGTTTGTAACTGTTTTATTCTAGATACAATAACAAAAACATAAAGACAACATTTATCATTGTTGAAAATTTTCAATGAATAATACAATTTAAAACCATGCAATACACATGAGAAATTTTTAAATGTATGTACACACTATTTGCATACATGTTACTAGGTCAAGCAGTCAAATAATTCCAATACATATATAAACGAAGACAAATTCAAATGTGCATATAATTATATATGCATGTATATCGATATAAGAAGATGTGGTATGACTTAAAATCAGACAACTCTCCATCAAAGGCACAATGTGTAAACAGAAACCAATTATACGTCGAAGTACGGCCTTCAACACGAAGCCTTGTCTCTCATCGAACAGCAAGTTAAAAGAACCAAAAAATATAAGTGTAAAAAAAAATATGTTCAAACAGGAAATTCAAAGGTCTAATCTATATCGAAAAAACGAGAAACACATGCATCCCATCAACAACTGAATACAAATCCTAAACATCACACATGCAGTGGGTTTATCATTTTTACAGGCGGTACCCTTCGCAGTAATCTAACACAGAAGTGTACACAACTTTACAACATTACAGAACACTATAAAGTGAGTTTATTGTGAAAACACACATGTAAACTTATATGATAAGACTCTAAAAGGCAAATAGTTATCAAAAGTACCAGGATTATAATTTTATACGCCAGACGCGCGTTTCGTCTACATAAGACTCATCAGTGACACTCAGATCAAAATAGTTAAAAAGGCAAAAAAATACAAAGTTGAAGAGCATTGAGGATCAAAAATTCCTAAAACATTCCGATAAAAAAAGATTAGTAATATTTTATATCGGAATTAGGTTTATGTTGTCTATGTTTCTTATTGCATGTATCAGAAAAATCTGCGAGTGTTTGATTAATCCTTTAGTACAATACTATGACGGGTTTTATTTCAAACATGCATGTTGTCTCATTAGCAATTATACCACATCTTCTACTTTTTATGACGGTCATTAAACAAAAATGTGAAAATAAGGTTAGGATTCCAACTCGTTAGCCGTTCATTTCAAAGTGGTTTTTACCTTATATATGAGCATCCTCTGATATACAACTGATGTTTTACCTCCGAAATCTAGTCTAACAAATTGAAACCTGATTCTTAGCTGAGTAAATATTTGATCTATTTATAGTCGTCTGATGCAAAGCAATATGAAACAACATGCAAATAAATATAATGTCATTTAAAATGAGTCGGGCATTTCCCTTATAGATACCAATCTGATAAGCCAGGTTTAACATTTAAACATGAAACACCTCACACAAGACTTGTCGTCAAGTGTATGTCTCGCATGCCAAAAGTAGTTCCATTCAAATGTATTAGTTTTTCCTAATACATAATGGATGAAAAATTATATGGATATACAAAATAATTTTCTTTATTGTTCATTATTATAAATCCATTACTCTGATATGTGTAACACTGTCATTTAACCATCCGCCTTACAAAATCACAATCACCTAAACTGTTTACACCAGGTTCAATCCGTCATTTTCTACTTTAGAACATGTATATACTTAGGAAATATTAAGGCAGCTGTTATTTATTCGTTTAATGTGTTTGAGATTTGATTTTGCCATTTGATTACGTTTTTAATCTTCCTCGGACTTCGATATTTTTGTGATTTTACTTTTTATAACAACACAGTTTACAGGGTAGGTCCCACTGTGAGTTCACTTTCCATTTTCATAAATACAATCACCAGAACCCAAGTGATCAAATCCGAGTCACCTGTCGTCAATTTATAGTTTAAACATATTTTATTGTTCAAAATGACAAATGCATTAGGCACAAGTTCTACAAAAGAGGGACGAAAGATCCCAAAGGGAAAGTCAAACTCATAAATCTAAAACAAACTGACAACGCCATGACACATGACACATGCCACAACTTAGGAACGTCTTCAAAGATTAATGAAGTCATACTTATTATATATGAAGTACTTTAGTTTTTATTCTCCAAGAAATCTATAAGGAAAAGTATTCCCAACCTTGTATTGTAAGGTTTAATTTTTAAAGAAAAACGTGAAATAAATAATTTAACAAGCATCATACAATATCGTACTTAGAAAATTAACAGCTGTTCTACATAACTTATAAAAATAGCATCACATTTTGTAGTTGAGGAAAGATACAGTTATATTAATCTTTAAAATTAGAAATAATTATTGTTGCAGAAATGGTAAATAAACAAAACCTTACCACCAACCTGCGATCCAGACTTTTAACAGTCAGTGTAAAACAATGTCATACCATTGTTTTGTATATCGCTGGTTTTATTTATATCTATCCACATGAAAAGATCAAGTTTATTTGTCAAATATGTATATTGTATCACTAAAATGTATTTTAAACTAATTAAATGTACGCTTAATGAACATTTTACTCTGCACTACTTAACATGACATGCACAGAGTGCCTAATGTTATCACACGTATGTGTCATTTATAATTGTAAATTCTTCCGCGTTTGTTTTGACTGCTTTAGTGCTGATATCTTGGTTGCATCAATTTCAATTTCATATTTTTGTGAGAAAGTAGTTCTTGATAATCTTGAAATAATGAATTGGAGATACGTCTTGAATGTTATGTAAAAAAAAATGCATGCGGTATATACTAATATCGTTAGTATATACGTACGTACGTTATATCAAGATTCAAATCCTGTCACCTCCCGTATTCCAATTTATAAATTCTGATCTAATATTTCTCAAATTAAGAAATGCACATATGAAATGTATGTCACATCCAGTGCTTTTTAGTTATATCTAGCGGGATGACACACGTTCATTTTAATTCTCAGTATTTGACAATTTTGTAATATCATTCATGCATAAAACCAAGCATAAAATTATTTTACCTGACAAAAAAAAACCAAATTACAAAATAACTTGAAATCAAAAATTTTAACACCACTTAACATCGAAATTATAAAGTTTTCAATCATGATGAAACTTTACCTCAAATCTGTCCTAATGTTGAATAATCTTTTTTTATCATGTGTGGAATAGCAACACAATTAAATGTATGACGATTACTAAACGTTGGTAAACTGACTGCAAAAAGAGTTTTCTGTTTGTTTTTGTTATATATTTAAGAATGTTATGTATTTTTTAACTTAGCTATCTTACTTTCTCTAAAAAAAACTTTTTCTTTAAATTCCGATTAAAAAAAATTAAAATTCGAAAATAACACTGCAATTATTGAAAAAAATCAATTTGATTTAATACATGCACTTGACATGGATGCCAGCTTTGGAATACGTACATTAGACGTGCGTTTATTTTTATTTTTAAAAAGGTCCAATCAGTACATCAGGAACACACTGAAATATTTAAAAACAAAAGACATTGTTCTTCGTGCTTATGCTTACTTTATCATGTTTATGACTTATTCAATCTGTCGAGTTTTCGTCATTGTCGTGTTAATAAAGTCTTATAAAAGGATTTAATCATCCATTTGTATTGTTTGATATTAGTATTTTGAAGTCAAATATACATATAGTAACGATTTGTTCTCGACAACAAAGGAAACATCATTTAAATATTCTACTTGATGATAATTAACAATAACATATTTAAAATATTAGAATATAAGACAATATGTACTATCACAAAGGTCATGTCATCAACATAAAATCTGAACCTAAATCATTACAAGTATAAAAAGATTATGTTTTAAAATGTAAAATGTTATACTTTGTCACTGTAACGTCAATAATAAACAACGACTAGTTCTTAAAAGGCATTGCTATGTGTATACATTGTTTAAATATATTAACTATTTTGTTTTAAATAAATTGAAAAGAATGATCTGTTTAGCCGCAGCTTTATCACGAGAAGTCAACCAACCGGAACTTAAGGTGGCACGGTAGTATTTCCTGGCCCATAAGGGATAATGATAGCCTTTTTAGAATTTTCACCACTTTCTAACACTGCAAAAAATTCTACATTCACAGTTAACTGAAAAACTTTTATTTTACCATTCAGAAATGAATTTGAATATGTATCATGACCGTTTACTTTTTTTGCTATTTTTAAAATCCTAAGGCCACTAGTACTTTTAGGTCTTTTATGGTGCAGTGAATGCAAAATTTAAAAAAATTCTCAAAAATTCATTTTCATCTGTATGTAAAATTATTTCATATTTTTCTACACCTGATTCATCACTCAGTTTGGGATAGTATGTTCAGTTGATACTGTATTTTTTGTCCAATCACACTGTTTAGATACATTTACCTAAGTAGGGTACACAAAAGAGCAACCTAAATTCTGGAAAGCAAATACTACCGTGCCACCTTAACCAAGACATAACAAACTTGAAACCAGTCATGACACCTATGATGCATAGACTTCTTATTTTGGAACATATTACAATAAGGAATACTAGTCTGCACTCATTTCTTAACAAAAAAAATGAAACATTACATCCCTACCCCACCTGGCAGATTTTCACTTTTTTTTCATCTTACCATTTTTACTTAAGGAGTGAACAAAACCCATATATATAAAAAAAAAAAACACAAAAATACCGAACTCCGAGGAAAATTCAAAAGGAAAATCCAAAATCAAAAGGCAAAATCAAAAGTCCAAACACATCAAACGAATGGATAACAACTGTCATATTCCTGACTTGGTACAGGCATTTTCTAAAGTAGAAAATGGTGGATTGAACCTGGTTTTATAGCTAGCTAAACCTCTCACTTGTATGACAGTCGCATCAAATTCCATTACATTGTCAACGATGTATGAACAAAACAAACATACTCAAAGAGTAAAAATGTCAAAAATAGGGGTACAGCAGTCATTATTGTTTTATCATCTTAATATCACTATAAAAACAACAAATGTAACGAAGAATCACAAAAAAGGCATACATCAAAATTAACATACTCATTTTGCTTTTCTTGTACCACTTAATTTATGTATATAAAGTCTACCCGTCAAGGAAAGAAGGTTTTCATTGCTGGTGTAAAAATACGTGTTTGAAATTCGTACAGGTAGACATAAAAATAATTTTGTCGTTAAAAGTATGAACAAAACAAACATACTTGCATCACTATAAAAACAACAAATGTAACAAAGAATCACAAAAAGGCATGCATTAAATTTAACATACTCATTTTGCTTTTCTTGTACCACTCAATTTATGTATATAAAGTCTACCCGTAAAGGAAAGAAGGTTTTCATTGCTGGTGTAAAAATGCGCGTTTGAAATTCGTACAGGTAGACATAAAAATAATTTTGTCGTTAAAAGTTTGAACAAAACAAACATACTTGCATCACTATAAAAACAACAAATGTAACGAAGAAGCACAAAAAGGCATACATAAAATTTAATATACTCATTTATGATGTTTCAAATCAACACAGAAGTCAAACATGGTGATTCAGGAGGAATTAGTGGATTGCCAACTCTGTTTATGGTTAATCTGACTGAAAGAAACAGTTTTAGCACCAAATCATGAAAACTGGTATTAAAGTCCATTCCACATTTTAAAGTATGCCTTACAGTACTTTAAACATTTCCAGATTATGAGGATAATACAAGAGTCTTTAGATTGCAGTTAACTATTATTCCAAAATATGTTTGACAATACATGTACTAAAACACATCTCTAAGTTGACTGTTTGTCTATTTCTCATGTATACATTAAGTTAAATTATGTCCCCTTACATAATCAATTTGCCTTTATTGTGCTTTTCACTGTCAGAAAATCTTAAGAACTAATGGTATTTGCATGGAAAATGAATAAACCATTTAATCTTGCTGATATAACATCATAAATACATTCTTTGTCAAAAATAAGGTTTATTAAATGTAAAGAAACCCCTATTTCTATCTCTATTTCAGACCAGTATGAGAGCTTAATGAATAAGTAAGGACCCCTTTAACACTTACTAGTTCCCCAAAAGCTCCAACTGGTGTCATGTTACATCAGAACTACAAATTAAACCTCAAGAAAACTAGTATAGCTGTACTTGTGTTGAAAAAAATAAGAAATTATTCAATTTATTTATTTCGCTGAAAATAATAGGATGTACATGCAACCGAAGAATGTCGCGTCTCAAATTTCAGTGGTTGCACATGTGTCAGACACTGCGAAAAGTCAACGCGAGCATTTATAATTAAAAATGTAGTGCAAGTTACATAAAAATAATGAATTTCTACTTTCTAGGTAAATTTTTACATTATTACCTACATATCAGGCAAAATTTGCTAAAACAGCAATTTTTACTCTCAGGGGTTGAATTTAAGGCTTGTTTTTTCATAGTTGCCCATAATCAACTTTGTATTGATAAACTTACAAATTGCATAGGTACAAAAAGTTCCTTTATTGATTTAGTGTAAAAATATATATCCCCCTTAAGGTGGCACGGTAGTATTTCCTGGCCCATAAGGGATAATGATAGCCTTTTTAGAATTTTCACCACTTTCTAACACTGCAAAAAATTCTACATTCACAGTTAACTGAAGAACTTTCATTTTACCATTCAGAAATTAATTTGAATATGTATCATGACCGTTTACTCTTTTTGCTATTTTTAAAATCCTAAGGCCACTAGTACTTTAAGGTCTTTTATGGTGCAGTGAATGCAAAATTTAAAAAAATTCTCAAAAATTCATTTTCATCTGTATGTAAAATTATTTCATATTTTTCTACACCTGATTCATCACTCAGTTTGGGAAAGTATGTTCAGTTGATACTGTATTTTTTGTCCAATCACACTGTTTAGATACATTTACCTAAGTAGGATACACAAAAGAGCAACCTAAATTCTGGAAAGCAAATACTACCGTGCCACCTAAATCAAACTGTATTTATACATTATTAATATAGATTTGTCGCCCCTCTTGCATATTAATACATCAACATCACAGTCAACATGAATCAAAATTCCAATTGAATTCACATAAAAAAAATTATATTTTATAATTGAACAGATACAATACAATTATATGTATGTACCTAGACCATCGTCCCATTTCATGATTGCATGTAAACAACAGATATTGTGAACATCATATAATAATATATAACCATTTCATATTGTAATATGACAATTGACAGTTATTAATCAAGATATCAATGCAATTCGTGTATTATGGTATTACACAAATAACCTCAGTGAAACAAAAACAGGACATTTGGAAGCATTATTATATTCGAAACGTATGTATTTTTTTTTAAATTGTACTTATCTGTCAATGAAATTGTTATTTCAATTAATTTTGATATATGAAATAAAATTGAAAATAATCAGTTTGATATACATGACTAATGCACGTTAAAATTCATCTGGCATGGTTTTTATTTTAAACAAACAAGAAAATGAAATGTTGGATAAGTGTCAATACTAAAATAGAAAGCTGACGGTAAGAGAATTATAAGGACAACAAACGTAAAAATAACCACATCACTGCAATATAAATGTGTTATATTCTAATATACCAAAAAAAAGTCGCACGCAAGTCTAAGAGTCCATTTGAGCGTTTAAGCATATATTATGCACAAATGAATGCAAATCATAGTAAGATTGCTTACAATATATTAGTAGATACATTCGTGCACGATGAAAGCATACACATATTGTTCAACAGACGTTAATGCTACTTGTTCCAGTACAATCGACACAACTTGTACTGTTTCTTTCAGGCGGGGGCATGTTACACCTAGCTGTCATATGCTTTTTATTATTCCAATATTCAATTAATGGACAATCTTCTGGTAAGTTGTGATATATAATATAAGCATAGAGTGTACCTGGTAAAGTATATATTGTTAATTTACGTTTCAAATTATAAAACGGACACATCAAACTAATTCAACTGTAGATGTTGTGTTTAACGTCCCCTGAATGTATTAACCACCATTAGCAAGGATACACTTTGACTGTTTTTAAACAAAAAGCATGCACAATACCTATTATCACGGAGGCAACAGGTTCGACGTATTATTATTATAAACAACATTATATATCAGCATTTTGAAGGTACAAAACTAAGAATTAAACACAACAGAAGACTACGGACTTAATTGTAACATTAAAAAAGAGTAACAAATCAATCGTTATACAATTCATTAAAAAATAAGTTCTAGAAATGTTAATATATACTCTATTTCTTACTAAATTAATTTAAAGCTTGGGTTTGAAGGTGATATTCGTCTTGTAAATAGCAGACTTGAGATTTTCTACAATTTTGTATGGGGAACAGTGTGTGATGATTTTTTTGAGGACATTAATGCTCATGTTGCCTGTAAACAACTTGGATACAGGTATGTGCATGCTAATTTCATTTTGAAATGTCTTATTACAATGATGTGTTACGACACTAGTATGTACCAGGGTTGTCGCGTGTGAAGGAATTAGTAAACGCAAATTGCTTTAAGAAATATAAAGACAATGACACCCAAATAATGAGTAACTGGATCATGTGGATAGAGTAGAGTACGACAATCAAATTAACTATAACAAATGAAAATTGTGTATCTAGTTTTAAAACTTTTTGACTGCAATAGTTTCATTATCCATTAAACTACATAATTAGAATTTAAGATTCCCAAAAAAAAATCCGTTTAATTTTTTCTTATACTTTGTTACCCCTAGAAAATGATTTACATTCGAAAATATTCCGCAATATGGTACACCGTTTTGGATCGTCAAAGGAATTCTTTTGAACAAATGTAAACAAACATGACAAATAATGTGTGTTCTGATTGGGTTTAGATAAACCATGTAGATGATATGCCTTTAGTATAGCAGGGAGAAAATTAACGTCTCTATGTACTTTATTATGTATCATATTGACGGCGAAATAAGTCATTTTTGACTAAATGTGATCGAATACATTGATGATAGTTGCCTAAATATTACCTCCTATATATTTCTAGAAATATGATTACAAAACGGTACTGAGAAAACGTCTTACAGATTTCAACAGACGAAGAAATTGATGAACTATTGAATGAATTCATAAAACACAATTAAAGCGATAAATGGAGGCATGCGTTTGTGAATGGTTAATGAAAGTAGTTTATTAATAAATGCTAACGGTATTGAAAATTTTCTCACTTTCATAGGTTAATTGTCTTAATAAAATATGTAAAGATAGTTGGTTATATGAATTCGTAACATAGTGTGTTGGTTATCGAATACGGTGTATATGGGGTCAGTACATTCAATTTTCCTATTGGAGCCTCGCTGTCACCCCTTATGAAATTTACAGATCCCATATATAGGACACTACTAGCACACTATGTTACTAATAGATATAGGAAGATGTGGTGTGAGTGCCAATGAGACAACTCTCCATCCAAATAACAATTTAAAAAGTAAACCATTATATGTTAAAGTACGGCCTTCAACACGGAGCCTTGGCTCACACCGAACAACAAGCTATAAAGGGTCCCAAAACTACTAGTGAAAAACCATTCAAACGGGAAAACCAACGGTTTAATCTATATAAACAAAACAAGAAACACGTATATATTACTTAAACAAATAATAGTATGCATTAATATCTGATAATAATACATCAATATTCATGTTTTATAGTACTGGTGTTTCATTAGGAAGTGATGTCGATGATGGCTCTGGAAGAATTTGGCTAGACAATGTTAACTGTGCCGGTAATGAACAAAAACTTATGAATTGTTCACACGAAGAGTGGGGAGGTGGAAATTGTAATCACAATGAAGACGTAGGAATTTATTGTTTTAATAATACTGCAGGTACGTTCTAAAATTACTTGTAATTATTTGCTAAGTTATACTTATAAAGTGATAGATATGGTATGTAAACGAAACAACAAATCCATACTGTATAGTTGTCTTATAATAGCGTAACTTAAAGATACAATCTGTTTTATTTATAACACAAAGTAAAATAACTAAAATACCGAACTTTTGACAAAATTCAAACGTAAAGTCTCTAATCGAGTGACAGAATCAAAAGCTTAAACACATCAAATGAATAAATAACAACTTGTATATTCCTGACTTGGTACACACATTGACCAAGGACAGGCACTGGCAACCAAAACACATCAAGCTTTTGCCTTTTATTTGCTTAAACATAATGAGACGGAGTCGAACATGTGGGTGAGCATGAACATAATCCATTATTAATATGCATTCGGTACTAAATATCTGAATATTTTTTAAGTGTCACTTTTATCAAAGCAATTTTATGACAATTACAGTAAACACAATTCTGTTTACCATGGCTATATAGAACACTCTTTAGCTATGCATAATTAGATGTGTGTTTTTCTTTATATTTACTCCGTAGTGAGTACTACTTTCTTGTCAAATTTTAACTACTAAACGACGGTATACTTAACAATGTTAAGAACAGAACGGGACGTATGATTGATTTATTTAAAAATATCATATAAAAGAAGAAATGTTGGCCCTTTTTATATCTGTCGACAAAGTTTTTAGACTCCGTAGACTCAAAACTATGTACAAAAAAGAATAAAATATGATGCCGGTATGGAATCAGCAAGAAAAAGGTCAATGTTGGCACCCTATATTGATAATAACAACATATATAGCCGTTTGAAATATACAATTCTTCACTTAAATGTCTAACATTCAATCTTGAGGTACAAAAAGTACTCAATTACCAAGCCGGTACAAGAAAGTTAATCAAAAGAAAGAAAATCTGTCGCCTTTTTTTGTTATCGACACAAATAAAAGTAACCGTAGACTTAAACGGGTCTCATTTTGTATCAACTTATTCATCATAAGAAGAAAATGTTCATGCCAGCACAGTAGGTTCACTAAAAAGGATACATATTGGCACCATTTGTAGATACAGCCAACAAAAACAGCAACCTGAAACCTTCATGTCTTCACTTTTGTGTCTGAGAATCCATTTAAACTCATAAATATTGCTTTATTGTCAGAATATGATAAAACACATGAAATGGTGTCGCTTTTTATTGTTTCGCGACATCAATATAAGTAACCGTAGACTTGTAAACCTCAAGTTATGCATTCTTATAGTTGCCGACAAAAGTTTTAGTAACCGTACACCTCTCACCTGTCTAAAACTGACAATTCTGAGGAACCAACACAATAAAATGTGAATGCCAGTCAGTAATAACCAAGAATATTGTCAATATTGGCACCCATTAGTGCTAAATGCAATATAAATAGCCCTTTAAAAACCTTTATTGATTCATTTTTAGGTCTGACAGTCCATTTTTAGGTATCAAATGTCCACTATGATCAGGCCAGAAAAAGAATTTTATAAAAAAAAAAAATTTGACGCTTTAAATGGTTTCACGACATAAATATCAGTATCTCTAACCCTAACCCTAACACTAACCCTTACACTAACCCTAACCCTGACCCTAACCCTAACCCTAACCCTAACCCTTCTCACGCATGCGCAGTCACAGAAAAGGGCAGACATGCGCAGAAGTGAAAAAGGTCATCTCACTAACCCTCGCCAAAGTCCACTTCATGTACCAAACCCTGACTTGAACCTTAACTCTAATTCTAACCTTAACCCCAACCCTAACCTTAACCCTAACCCTAACCCTAACCCTAACCTTTACACTAACCCTAACCCTAACCCTTTCCACGCATGCGCAGTCACAGAAAAGGGCAGACATGCGCAGAAGTGAAAAAGGGCATCTTACAAACCCTCGCCAAAGTCCACTACCATGTACCAAACCCAGACTTTAACCTTAACTCTAACTCTAACCCTAACCCCAACCCCAAACTTAACCCTAACCCTAACCCAAACCCCAAACTTAACCCTAACCCTAACCCTAACCCTTTCAACGCATGCGCATGCACAAAAAAGGGCAGACATGCGCAAAAGTGAAAAAGGGCACCTCACAAACCCTCGTCAAAGTACACTACCATATCCCTGACCCTAACCCTGACCCAATCCCTGACCCTAACCCTAACCCTAACCCTAACCCTAACCCTAACCCTAACCCTTACCCTTACCCTTACCCTAACCCTAACCCTAACCCAAACCCTAACCCTAACCCTAACCCTAACCCTTACCCTAACCCTAACCCTAACCCTTACCCTAACCTTAACCCTAACCCTTACCCTAACCCTAACCCTAAACCTTACCCTAACACTAACCCTAACCCTTACCCTTACCCTAACCATAACCATAACCCTTACCCTAACCCTTACCCTTACCCTAACCCTAACCCTAACCCTAACCCTAACCCTAACCCCAACCCTAACCCTAACCTTAACCCTAACCTTAACCCTGACCCAAACCCTAACACTAACCCTAACCCAAACCCCAAATGTGTTAAACATGTTGTTTTGGAGGCCTTACTCCATCTCGGAAAGGGTAAGTCTAGGAGGGTAACCGATTGGATTTTCGTATTAAGTTTTTGAACAAACTTCTCAAAAATCACAATTTTGGAGGGATGGGGGGTCGGGTTATGGTTTTTGGTACTTTTCATAGTCGATCTTTTCAATATTTCAACATAATTCTATGCTTAGATCGGCTTGTTGTTAAAAAATCGACCCCGTAAGGGGCAGTACATTTTGACAATTAAGCCTGTAGTGAAGACCGCAAGTCTTTATCAGTTGTAGTTTAGGAGTTGGGGTTAACTCGGGGTAAGGCTTTACTCTCCCACAAACATTTCTTCAGTGAGGTCGGATAGTGCTGCCGTACATTTCAGTGATACCCATAAGTTTTCATCCTCTAGATTGCCTTTCCATCTTTTAGGAACAGTTAACTTTTTAAAAATATCTCTATTCAAATCCATTCTACATCTCTTTGAAGGTTGAACTCGGTTAGGGTTAGAGTTAGGGTTAAAACTATGTACCCTCTCATTGAAAAGTGCATAAAACTATAAACGTTGATTACTCTGACATTGCTTATCCGATTTGAAAGATCTTTAGCGTTTTGGAAAGCAAGCCCCAACAGGCTTCTACGCGATGCATTTATTGTTTGGTCGTTCATATTAAACTCCTTCTTTTCCTGTCAATCTGTAACATTGTAATTTGGTAGTGTTTGCCGGCTCGTATCTTTGCCGTTTCTCAAGCAATCGGAAAAAACAGTTTAGTAAATTAGACTCAATTTTCAAGTACTTTCTGCATAAACTCAGGTCGGAGAGTCCATTCCTGTAACAAAAAAGGTGGGTTGAAAAATCTGCAAAATTCTTTGTAAGTTTTGCATTTTTCTCACAAGAATAACGAATACTCTGTCATTTTAATACTTCAAGGCTGACACTTTTTTGTATACCTAAGGTGACAAAAAGCGGAAGAAACTGGTGTATATAAGACGTGTATATCTAGTGGGGTTATTCAGTAACAACATGAAACGTGTTTGAACAAAATCGACGAAAGACAAAATACGCCGGCTATTTCACACGGTCCAAAAGAGTTTTTGATGGTTTCTCACTCTCCGAATTAGGTGTGTGAAATTTAAATGGTGTGGCTCACTTGCAAAGAGGAAATCAATATACTAGTAGTTAAAAAAAAAAAAAAAAAAAAATAATAATAATAATAAAAATAAAATATATATAATTTGAAACACTCCAGCATGTGACATTTAGCAGACCAGTACTTAAAATTCTAAACGATACATAAATCTTATTCAAAGATAAATATCATACGTGTTTAAATACTTACATGCTTAATCAATATCATTCGTCATGAAATTTTCAGACGTAACTTATTTCTTTATTATTATGAGGCTGACTTCATGCAGGAACTTCTTAGGAAGAAAGATGAGAAGTTAGCAATATCCTTTAACTCTACTTTCCGCTTTATAGATGACGTTCTTTCACTAAACAATTCAAAATTTGGTGACTATGTGGAACGCATCTATCCCATCGAATTGGAGATAAAGGATACTACAGATACAGTTGAGTCGGCTTCATATCTTGACTTACATCTAGAAATTGACAATGAGGGTCGGTTGAAGACAAAAATTTACGACAAAAGAGATGCTTTCAGCTTTCCAATTGTGAACTTTCCATTTCTAAGTAGCAACATTTCAGCAGCACCTGCAGATAGGGTATATATCTCTAAATTGATACGATATTCCCGTGCTTGCATTTCCTATCATGATTTTCTTGATAGAGGGTTACTGCTCACAAGGAAGCTATTAAATCAGGAGTTCCAAATGGTGAAGTTGAAATCATCCCTTCGTAAATTTTACGGACGCCATCACAAATTGGTTGACCGTTATGGAATAACCGTTTCACAAATGATATCGGATATGTTCCTTACGTCGTAACTATAATCCCCTTCCCTTTCATGAATTTGACCTACCGAATTAGACTATTTACCGGATTTGTAATCACATAAGCAACACGACGGGTGCCGCATGTGGAGCAGGATCTGTTTACCCTTCCGGAGCACCTGAGATCACCCCTAGTTTATGATGGGGTTCGTGTTGTTTATTCTTTAGTTTTCTATATTGTGTCATGTGTTTTATTGTTTTTCTGTTTCATTTTAGCCATGGCGTTGTCAGTTTGTTTTAGATTTATGAGTTTGACTGTCCCTTTGGTATCTTTCGTCCCTCTTTTATTGCTGGTGGACGTTTCGTCCCCGAGGGTATCACCAGCCCAGTAATCAGCACTTCGGTGTTGGCATGAATATCAATTATATGGTCATTTTTATAAATTTTCTTTTTACAAAACTTTGAATTTTTCGAAAAAGTAAGGATTTTCTTACCCCAGGAGTAGATAACCTTAGCCGTATTTGGCACAACTTTTCGGAATTTTGGATCCTCAACGCTCTTCAACTTTGTATTTATTTGGCTTTTTAACTATTTTGATCTGAGCGTCACTGATGAGTTTTATGTAGACGAAACGCGCGTCTGGCGTATAAAATTATAATCCTGGTACTTTTGATAACTAATTATATCCAGGTAAATACTTAAAAACCTTATTATGTTCAAATTCGTAGCCTCAACCGAACATAAAACATTTATCAATATAATACAAAACTCTCACATGGGAGTAGCCACTTGCAAAAGTCAAGTGCATTTTATTCAGGTAATAAATACACGTAATTCATTTTATATCAATGAAAATTATGAAAATTGTCTGTCTCTAACTAGCACTGCAACATCAATATTTGCGACTTCTTGGACTATCAACCTGTAAATAAATAACTTTCATAATTATTTATTTGGAAAAAAGCATCTAGAGCACTTGACTGCAATGACTCGAATGACTTTAACTACTATCAAACCACCCGTGCATAAAAGTTTTCCCGCATACTTTATATATCCAATCAAACAGACCTTTCTATAAATAGCATAGACACATGTTCCTTACCAAACAAAACAAACTGTATCGATATATGTACAACTTTGATAAATATAATACATAATTTTCAGTCAATACGTTTGAGATAACTGTATTGTACTCTGTGCTCCGACGGCATAAAAGGAAGTTGTCGAAACTAATCATACAGAATTGATATCCCGATTCTAATGAAACCGACAGACATCAACGTAAAGCTATACCTTAAATCTTGCATAAGTCGTCTGTGCTTGCTTGTATATTTTAATAGCATCAACTGTGAAAATGAACAGTTTATATCATGTAGTTCTGTCAATACACTGTTTCGTTTGTCAAAATGACGTCACAGCTAGTTATCTAAAATGACGTCACAGCTAGTTATCGAAAATGACATCACAGCTAGTTATCTAAAATGACATCACAGCTAGTTATCTAAAATGACATCACAGCTAGTTATCTAAAATGACGTCACAGCTAGTTATCTAAAATGACGTCACAGCTAGTTATCGAAAATGACATCACAGCTAGTTATCTAAAATGACATCACAGCTAGTTATCTAAAATGACATCACAGCTAGTTATCTAAAATGACGTCACAGCTAGTTATCTAAAATGACATCACAGCTAGATATCTGAAATGACATCACAGCTAGTTATCTAAAATGACATCACAGCTAGTTATCTAAAATGACATCACAGCTAGTTATCTAAAATGACATCACAGCTAGTTATCCAAAATTACTGACATCACAGCTAGTCATCTAAAATGAACATGCTAACTGAACATCGTCTACAATATTTAAGACATAAGTGAAACTTTAACAAGAACAAATGTTGAACGAAACAAATATTCAATACTAAACAAATCATTTTATCAGCCCTCAACAGCTGAGATTGTGTTAAAAACTAAATGATTTTCTTCTAAACACTGAAGAAAAATCAATACAACGTCAAAATTGTAAGCTACATAAACATGCATGAGCACTTACATAGTAAAGAGCCTACTGAGAGCGCATAGAGCAACACAATACATATTCGTATATAAGTAAGGAGATGTGTTATGATTTTCAATGTAGCAACTATTTACTAGAATGGATTCGATTTTTGTCGACTTAATGTAAAGCATGTAAAGTCTTAACTTAAACAAAACATTAAATTGTAAAACTGTAATTTTACAAAAATGTGACTAGTAGCGTTGATTTTCTTTACTCGTGTCAACACATTTCGTAGTACATTACATTTGAATTGACTTTAATATAACATGTTTAAGAACTCATCTAGTATTACTAGTAAATGAAATAAAATAAAATCAGTTAGTATTAATGAAATATTTTCAAGAACAGGTTTTGACTACACTAAAGTGTTTTACAGGTTCAAGATCAATTACAAAATCTGAACTAGAAGGTGATTATTCACTTGGTGTAGTTGTCGGAGTAGGTGTATGCTGTATTATTGTGACAGTTATTTTAGTTTTACTGAGCCAGTATGCAATTTTGCATTGGAGAAAGTATAAAGGAGGTATGTTACATCCCTATCTAGTTAAGGATTATGTACCCTTCTTAACAAGCAAAATACAAATCATTGTTATTTCAATATTTCAATTCAAATATATACATATGATACACCAAAATGTTCCTCATAAAATGTTTTACTCATTTGCATGGGTAATTTCTTTAGTTTCATCACCAAATGATCACATTATCATAAAAAGTCACCAATTCTTGCAGAAAATCCACCATTGTCATTTCTTCACCAATTTATACAAAAAATTGTGAAAATCAAAGAATGAAACATAAACAATATCATGCTAGTGTTTATTTGTGATACATAAGTTTCATGAACTGACACATTCAAATCATATCAAGGGTCTCTTGAAAAAAAACTGGAGTACAAATTGTATTGGAACTACTTTTTTAATACTAAAGTATGGAGTATCATATTGATATGAATAAAAAGAAAATAATTTAAAATTCCTTAAACAAGTTTATTTATGTCTATTATACATATGTGTTATGTTAAATTGTTTTTGAAATATAGTTTTCCATAATTTGGGCTATTGAAATTACTGAAAACCACAAAACAAAATTTCAAATACAAAAAGGGAGATAATGCACCTTAATGATAAAACAAAGATTGATGGAATTCATATATAAAGTGTTGTGTGATAATTACAATCTTATATTTTTTATTGGCTAACTTGAATATTGTAAAATTGTTTAAAAATCCTTCCATTTAAACTTTTTTTTCTTTTAAATAAATAATTAAATCTACTGTTTCGTTTGTCAAAATGACATCACAGCTAGTTATCTAAAATGACGTCACAGCTAGTTATCTAAAATGACATCACAGCTAGTTATCTAAAATGACATCACTGCTAGTTATCTAAAATGACATCACAGCTAGTTATCTAAAATGACATCACAGCTAGTTATCTAAAATGACATCACAGCTAGTTATCTAAAATGACGTCACAGCTAGTTATCTAAAATGACATCACAGCTAGTTATCTAAAATGACATCACAGCTAGTTATCTAAAATGACGTAACAGCTAGTTATCTAAAATGACATCACAGCTAGTTATCTAAAATGACATCACAGCTAGTTATCTAAAATGACATCACAGCTAGTTATCTAAAATGACATCACAGCTAGTTATCCAAAATTACTGACATCACAGCTAGTTATCTAAAATGACATCACAGCTAGTTATCTAAAATGACATCACAGCTAGTTATCCAAAATTACTGACATCACAGCTAGTCATCTAAAATGAACATGTTAACTTAACATCGTCTACAGCACTTAAGGCATAAGTAAAACTTTAACAAGAACAAATGTTGAACGAGACAAATATTCAAGACTAAACAAATCATTTTATCAGCCCTCAACAGCTGAGATTGTGGAAAAAACTAAATGATTTTCTTCTAAACACTCAAGGGAAATCAAACAACGTCAAAATGGTAAGCTACATAAACATGCATGAACACTTACATAGTAAAGAGCCTACTTAGAGCGCATAGAGCAACATAATACATATTCGTATATAAGTAAGGAAATGTGTTATGATTTTCAATGTAGCAGTAAATCTTCTAGAATGGATTCGATTTTTGTCGACCTAATGTAAAGCATGTTAAGTCTTTACTTTAACAAAACATTGTATTGTAAAACTGTAATTTTACAAAAATGTGAATAGTAGCGTTGATTTGCTTTACTCGTGTCAACACATTTCGTAATATATTACATTTGAATTGACTTTAACATGTTTAAGAACTCATCTAGTATTACTAGCAAATGAAATAAAATAAAATCAGTTAGTATTAATGAAATATTTTCAAGAATAGGTTTTGACTACACTAAAGTGTTTTACAGGTTCAAGATCAATTACAAAATCTGAACTAGAAGGTGATTATTCACTTGGTGTAGTTGTCGGAGTAGGTGTAGGCTGTATCATTGTGACAATTATTTTAGTTTCACTGAGCCAGTATGCAATTTTGCATTGGAGAAAGTATAAAGGATGTATGTTACATCCCTATCTAGTTAACACTTGATATTTAAAAGCAATCAGTATATAAAGAAACGAAGATGAGATATAATTACAAATTAGACAACTTTCGACAAGATACCAAATAACTAAGAACCAACAACGTGTGATGCCTATACCACTAAATCAGCTATAGGTCCATTTACTGCCTTTAACAACACGTAAAGCCCATATCGCATAGTCAGCTATACAATGCTCCAAAATTACAAATATAAAACAATTGAAAAGAGAAAACTTATGGCACAAATAACCGAAAACAAATATGTAACACAGCAACAAACGACAACCACTTAATTACAGGCTCCTTATATTAGACAGACACATACATACATTCTGATGCGGGTTTGAACATGTAAACTAGATCCCGGCCCTACCCATAACCTGTGACAGTACAACATAAGAACGAACTCTTAACATCAGTTGAAAAGGGGTTAAACCATCTGATGAAAACAACAAGAAATACATAACAAGTGACTAGGTACAGCTCAACAACACTTTTTTGGACACTACGTATTCAGTTTACTTGATTACATATCTGACGTAATTAATAAAAGATAAATATTGTTCACACATTGTTGACAATATTATGGAATATTTACAACTGTATTACAAGTGATAGGCTAGTACTAGCAATACAACGATATTTATTTACATATTTGTTACCTGAACATCTTCTTTTTATCTAATTTGGATCCTTCTGAAACGAGCAATTAGTTTGGATGGCGCGTTGAGCGTAAAACGTTAAATTTCTTTTTAAGTCTTTTTACATTTCATCGTGTATGTTAGTAATTGAAAACATGTCTGTTTATATTTGACCATGTTGTACACTATTAGTATCACACTAAATGTTTACAGGTGACCCCGACCCAGTAATACGTAAGTGTACATATTAATCGTCATGTATTGTCTCACTTTAAATGTTTAAGAGCATGTTATGGGTATAGTGCATCATACGGTAAAAGTGCTGCTTATTGTTAAAGAATGGAACTTGATCTGTTCACTACAAAAGTCAAAAAGTCTGAAAAGACCAGTTTTTGTCTTGATTTGCATGAACTTTTACTTGACATTCTCCAAAAGTATGACTTGTGTCTTAATTTTTCTTGACAAATTCTCATTTATATCAAATTTGTATGAAATTTACTCGACATATTCTTGACATTCTGAATATGGTCTTAAAATTTCTTGACAAATTCTTGACATTTGAATACTGTCTTGAAATTTCTCGACATATTCTCGACATTCTTATTCTTTCTCAGTTTGGCTTGACATATTCTGAACATTTTGAATTGTGTCTTAAATTTACTTGACAGTTCAGAGTTTTACAAATCATGACCAATATTCATAATATAACTTTTATCTTTATTTCTTTTTACATAATATACTGTTATTTTTAAGCTACATTCCTTACAACAAATATGAAAGTTGGGCATGTAAAACAATTGAAAATTTTGGTATTTAAATAGTTTCACAAATGCAAATATGGCTACGAAATCTAATGTATAAAATAATTTAAATGAGGGTGTGTTGATATAAAACAATTTAAATGTGTTTTTTTGTAAAAAAAAACAAATTTTGAATCCTAAATATTCTTAATTATTAATTAAATTATTAAAACCAATCATATGGTAGACATATTTCACTCTACATTCATAATATCCAATGTTAATATGGTAAATAATTATTGTACAAAAATGTGGTTTAAATAAATAGCAAATTATGATGATATAAAATCATTCATTTAACAGAAGAAAAATTTGTGTAATGTCATCTGTTGGAATATATATTAAGTATTATACATGGACAGGATGTTCCCCATGAAATTAAGTTATAACACACCCCAGAATACACGCAACTGTCAAATAGAAATTACTGATTTACCTGTAATCAGCCATACAACTTATCAGTTGACCTGCCATAAACATTCCAAAGATTAAAAGAAAATTATTATCTACTCCAGGAATAATAATTAAAAAAAGTATTCATAATGGGTCCCATCAATGATTTCTAGAATGTAGGAAAAAAAGTCACGGAAAAAAAGTCATGGAAAAAAAGTCACAGGAAAAAAGGTCACAGGAAAAAAAGTCACAGGAAAAAAAGTCACAGGAAAAAAAGTCACAATAGATATTTTTTGTATGAAATAGTCATATGGTCTGCACATACATGTATTAATAGGAGAAACTTTCCAAATATATTTTTTTTTATGGAAATGGTCATATGGTCGCACATATATATGAATATATTGGAAACATTCCCAATAATTATTTTGTATGGAAATGGACATTTTTTAATTCATTTTATTACTAGCTTTTGACATTTAGATATAAATCGCAAAACATTCAAATTGAGTGTTGAATTTTATAATTTTTAATCAATAATTTCATTGGTCTCAAACAAACATACATAATATAGTTCTAAACACTTTTTTTTCAGAAAGGAGCCCGTTATCACAAACTTTTGTTGATAAAAAAAATATGAAACTCAACACCCAAATATAAAACAAAAATGTTTTGGGGTTGTTCTAAAAATATAGAGTTTGAATCAAGACGAGAAAAAATGCTTTGACCAACACGTAAGCCCCCCTCCTCTTTTTTAGCCACACAAACCCAAAAGATTTCATAAACTGTTCAGGCGAAATTTATACTGTTGAGATAGTGTCAAGACATATTTAATACTGTCAAGAATGTGTCAAGACATATTCAGACATGATTAAGAATGTCAAGAATATGTCAAGACAAATTCAGACATTATTAAGAATGTCAAGAATATGTCAAGACAGATCGAGACAAATCTAAGACAGTCAAGAATTGGTCGAGACTAATCCAGACTCTTATCAGATGATACAGGAAGTGTCGAGAAATTTTAAGACAATGTTAATACTGTCAAGACACTTGTCAAGAAAAATCAAGAACCTTTTTAGACCAACTAATACTATGTCAAGAATTTTCAAAAATTATGCAGACAAATTAAGAATGTCAAGTAAAAATTCATGCAAATTCAGACAAAAACTGGTCTTTTCAGACTTTTTGACTTTTGTAGTGGTTGTTATGATATTTTAACATTTTGGTCTTAGGTTGGGAGTTGTGTGACTATTGCAAACGAATGACATTTTTGTTACTATTTTGATTGGATCGCGACAGGTGAATAGTATTTTTAAACGAAAACTTATGTCTGGCGTGCCAGGTATTTTGTATTAGAGTTAACGTAATCTGAGTAAGTATTAAAGTACACTCGAGTGACAAAAAACCTTACTTAACAAGCTATGTTGTTTATAAATGTTTCTCGTTTCTCGTGTTTTATATAAAATATGTCGTTGGTTTCCCCGTTTGAATGATTTGACACAATTCCTTGTGTGGCCCTTTATAGCTTGCTGTTCGTACTTTGACTTATTATGGTTTACTTTTACAAATTGTCACTTGGATGGAGAGTTGTCTCATGGACACTCATATCACATCTTCTTACAACTATATACATGTACAACATTTTTTACTTATTTTCTTTTTAAATTTAGCGGGACTATTTCAGATTTATAACTGTTGCTTCTAAATGTATTTGATTGCATAACTATCACATGTAGTATGCATATTTTTATTCTTATACTTAAAACGGACCGTTCGTTATTTTGAATTGTAAAGCAAATTAAAAGAAAAGGAATCCGAGAATTTCAAGGAAAATAGTCCTTTCGTGTCTTTTTACATTAGGTAAATTGTTTTAGTATATTTGTATCTGTCCCTGTTCAGTATTTGTCAGGAAAGCTACATTGTTTATGAGCGTCTGCCTTATGACTATTTCTCAAAATACTATTGTAAAAGTCTGACAACAAATCTCTCTCTTAAATATATGCGGAGTGATATTATACACGCATACCTTATAGTGTGTTTTCGCCGACATTTTGAAACAAATATTTATAGACTTCCCCATAAAAGTTAAGAAACCGAAGTTAAAATATCACGATCGTTAATATTTTCATTCCTTACCTCAAACGAATATAAAGTATTTATAAAATAAAGACAAACACTTATTGCATAGAAATTGTTCATCAGTATGTGCAGTTTATATTGGTAATTCTATTGAATTAAAAATTTGACTCCCGATGTTATCATGATAACGACAACAACGTTGCGTAGTACACGACAGCCTACAAAATAAAAATTGAATATGAGAAATTATATTTATACAGATGTGTATATGTATAGGTCTTTATGTTCAACCAAACCATGTTCTAAATTGGAGGGTTGTCTTTACCTCAACTATACTGCTTAACTGAACGGTATACGAGCTTGAAATGACAATATATCTTTTTTTTAATATTCCTTGCTCTTAACAGGTCAATTATCATACTTAATATATTTTAGCAATGCGACACATATTGATAAATCCGAATATAATATACTTAAAACACAAACCTGTTTTTTTAATATAAACACCAACAGATGACCACTATGCTGACACACCCTTACGTGTGATTTTTTACATAATGGAAACACGTGTATGCTTAACCTCAATACATACATTTATGAATAGACCAAATCGTAGTTTAACAAACAAACTTACATGAACTTGATGAAGTCAAAGAAGATTGGTGTTATGAGTTTCGACATTAATGCAGTGACAATGGTCTCGTTAATATATTGTCAAACAATTTGGTAGTTACTTCCGGTAATCAGAGTTTATACGACAACATGTCCAAATTGACATACTCAGACATTTGGCAATTGGGAATGGGTTTAAATGACATTGGACGTCATTCAATAAGACATCCAATATTAAACATTTGTGCATCGATTTTTATATAAAAAAAGAAGAATACTTTAGCAAGAATAGTATGAACTTCAAACATAGAGAACCGAAACAAAATAACGATAAAAGAACACAGAATTGAAAGGATAACTGAGCTAGGTCTTAATTACTAATAGTTTAGTAAAGTAAACAGTATTTTCTCGATGTTTAAAAGTAAAAAGTATATTTAGCGAATACAAAATCGGGTGACAAACCAAAACCTAGGGAAAACATCATCTTGAAGATAATACAACAGAACAACAGAAATACTGAATTGCAACAAAAACATACACCTACATACAATGAATTAAACAGATTGATAGATATGTTATGGAAACTGCTATAATAACAAGCTATAGGGTATTGTTTTCAATCAGTGTCGGTGTGAAATGGCATAAGCAGGATATTACCAATAATCACTAGCTTTTCAACATCGATATTGTCACGTCTATCCCCGCTAGTGTTGAAATGTATTCAACTTATATCTCAAATGGCAAGGACTACCTCACTATGGTCAGTAGTATAGGCTGGCAATTCGTAAAGAAAAACACTGGCTGTCAACACACAATTTCAATATCTGAAAATGGTATTGTACATCAACAAACAAACAAACAAACAAACACACACACAATCAGTGAAATCCATGCCTATTCAAAAAATTATAAAAAAATACTTTCTATCAGAATTGAGACATTATAAAATCAACTTTATCATTTTATTCGTTACAATTGTCTAAGTGTATACCATAATATTTTGTTAGTTGATCAGCTATTCTTAAAACTGATTTGATTTTTATTCAGGGCTGAATCCTACGATGACTTAAGGATCAATCAATCAACTTCTGATTATTCTGTTCGTACTAATCACCACAATACGATCAATATAACCAACAGGGAAAGTAATGTGCCATTTGAAACGTACGACAACTTAGGACAAGATTTCTACGAGAATGCAATATGATATTTATGACTTTTGAATCGCAGTTAGTACTGTTGTCTTTATTGATATTTGTAAATAACGGATTGAATATAAATACATGTATGTAAAATAAAATCTCATCTGGACAATTTGAAATCTAGGTCTATGTATAAAATTGATTCAAACATACATTTGATTTTTAAACCCGGTATGCCAACATTGCCCATGTGAAATTATAAAATTGTTTTGTATAAACATTCAACGCATAATTTCTTCCTATTGACGTATACATTTTCTGACGTCAGACACGCAAAGCAATGCATGTTATTTGTTTGATAAATGCTTTTGTGTTTTTTTTTGTAAATTGTAACACGATGATGATTGACGTACACATATTTTGACTATCGTATGCCTAATGTCTGTTAATTTCACGCATCGTTGTAAATATAACAGAATTTGACGAGACTGTGGTGCACAGTAAAAGGTTTAGCGCTATAAAACCAGGTTCAACTTACCTTTTTTCTACAATTGAAAGTGCCTGTCAAAGTCAGGAATACGACAATTGTTGTTCATACGTTTTTGATGTGTTTTCTCATTAGATTATGCCATTAGGGACTTTTTTTTATTTTCCTCGGAGTTCAGTATTTTTGTGATTTTACTTTTTAAAATGTTTTAAAAAGTACCACCTAAAACCAATAGTGTAACATCAAAACACAGAAAGACACACTTTAATATACCGATTGAAATGGCTTAACTCAATCAACAGACATAAAAAGACACAAACAATTAAAATATTTAACGAATGCAATTGAATTTATGACACAATGTAAATACAAAATCAATAAAATAAGGGGTGAGATGTTGTATAATATCAGAAAGAAGAACACAACCTTGCAGAAAATGCCGCCAAATAAAACAATGTACACAGTTTAATGTAAATATTTTTGTCGTGAGCTTTTACATGTATTAAGAAATGGAATACATTAATATTTGTTAATAAAATGTATTGTCATACCTAACACTCATTTAAGCTGGTATATAATAAAAAAGACGAGATATACTATTAAATACGAAAACCATTATACAGTTTATCAACAGGTTACATAATCACGAAAGTACGATTTGAGTGTACTCGCAGTTATTTAAAGCTACTGAAGCCCCCCCCCCCCCCAAAAAAAAAAAAGAGTATCAAATACTAAAATGAATTAAAACGCATCCCAATGTGGAGTTAGATCTGTCTACCTTTTTGGAGCACCTGAGATCAATCCAAGTTTTTGGTAGATTGGGGTTGCTTAGTCTTTAGTTGTCTATGTTGTGTCTTCTGTACTATAATTTGTCTGTGTGTATTTTTGTTTTGCTATGTCGTTGTCAGATTCGTCCTTATTTGGTAAGATTACCTTTACTTATAAGTTTGTTCGAAGACTCAATGGGTTTAAACAATCACAATATTACCATTAAAATCATTATGTGAAAAACATTTTGTACAGATACATCCAAATTTATAAATCAAATCTTTGTATCTATATGGAAGAATTTAGTAGAAGTTTATATGGCATTTCCGCTTCAAACACTATTAACGTTTGCTTTTAGACTTTGACTACATCTGTACAAAATTGACAAAACATTTTTCACTTTTAATCAAAACAATTTACCTGACAATGTGATCTAAGACATTTACTGAAAGCGCGTTGAATGATGTAGGCCTAAATACTTTCTTTAAATGTTCTTAAACAAAAATGAAAACATAAGTAAAAGATGTTTTCAGGTAAATCAGACACATTATAAAAAAGATAGTACGTATATGCGTTAACGATCATGACAACAAAATATTATGGATTGAACTTTACAAAATTATCCGCATTCTTTGAACAGCCCTTTAGTTAGTTGATGTGTTGAATTCATATCCAAGGTCACACTTCGTATATTACAAATGTTTGTATTTTAACAAAACACACAAGTCAGAATAGTTGATTTTAACCTGGTCATTCAGTCACAGGACTTCAACTATTTCAACCCTTAATGGGTTCATTTAAAATACAAATTTCAGGAAGCAATGAACGTGGTTGTTAAATTTGAGATATGCTTCTTTCTGCTATTTTGTTAAATATTTTTGATTGTGGAACTGTGATGACTGATCTGCTCCTATTTTGACAATTTTACCTATTATGTCTTTTTTGTTCACGCATCGTTGTAAATATAATGAAATTTGATGCGACTGTCATACAAGTGAGAGGATTAGCACTATAAAACCAGGTTCAATCCACCATTTTCTACCTTTGAAAATGCCTGTACCAAGTCAGGACATTCGTTAGATGTGTTTGATCATTTGAATTTGCCATTTGTAAAGAGACTTTGAATTTTCCTCGGATTTCAGTTTTATTGTGATTTGAATTTTTAGTTGGGAATTTACAGTAATTGAATATCTATTAATACACATCTGATGGTACTTGGTATTTTCACTTAACACGACGGAAATGATCACTATCTCCCTTCATATACAATACAGTTCCTACAACAGTTAGTTGACAAGGAAGTAAATAATGAGATATATATACTATTACTATACAGGATTATATATAGACCCTGCGTATCTTGTTTAATGATAAATTGATGAATGATAAAGATTTTTTTTCACATTTAAACGTTACAAATGCTTCGTTTTTCTTGTTAAAAAGAAAACAACAAAAACTTATATTTATGTATTCTTTTAAACTTGTATCATGTTTTTGGCCAAAAACGACTGTACTTGAGTATTATATAGCAATTTTACCTGAACATATCGGGAAATAGGTATTTAGTCGGATCTTAACACATAATTGTGATTTGGTTAAAACCGGTTTTGTTATAAATATACGAAGAAATGTCGAAATGTTGAGGACTTAATTAAATCCGTATTTCTGTAGGAAAGTGCAATCATACGATTTTATTGCGTCTTACACTTTGAGAAGCGAATAATCTTTAACTACTTTATTCAAATATTGTGTAAAAACGTTAATTTTGAGCTTTGAAAGTCAAGTGGCTAATGCATTTTTCTGAGGAAGTTTTAAAAAATTGCAAAAAAATATTTTTACAGAGGGTTAGCTTTCACTAGTCTTCACTATCTATAGATTAACAACTTTTGGTTATATTTATAATTTAGAATCATCATTGAAGGTGGCGGACGATTGCGCAACTAAAATATTCTGTTGATGTGTCATTCGTATGCAAGAGTGACATTTCGTTGTATTATGTGTCAATTCGAAAAAGTTATGCGAGTATTCTCTCCCCTTAATAGGTTCATTATTTTATAATTAAGTTTACGTTTCTGATATAATTTTGAATAATTACAAAGTGTATCAATTCAATATATTTCAGTTGTTGTTATTGGTGTATCAAAAACATTGATGTACGAATATAATTTCATAAATTTGAAACGTTTAAAATGATTACATACCAATATAAAGAACCATTCATCATTTTTGAAAAAGACTATGAATGTAAATCGAATTAACTATCTTCTTTTGATGATAAAAAAGATTGGGAAATGAACCAGCGTTATCTAACGGTCACAGAGAGGGACCAGCAAGCAATTTTTAATTGTAGCTGAATCAACGTTAAAACTATTTTCCACTATAAACGAATGTTACTTTATACAATTATAAGGACTTAGTTAGCTAAATCTACAAATTTTATTAGATATTATGATTTTTTATTGCAATAGATTAATATGCTATATTATACCGTTTTGATATAAAAACGCCCCTTACAAAACACTTTAGCATAATATTAAAAAATAGAATAAATACTATTGTTTTATACATTATTAACTGTTTGTTTGTGTCTTCCATCTATAGATTTAATAAAACTAAAGTGAACCCGCTTAATCTACTGCGATGAACTTATTTATTCCCTACTTGACAACAATCGAACAGAGAATGATTTGGATACAGATTGTTTAAAATTTCATTCAAACACTCGAGTAGTTTCCACCATTACATTTCCTTTTCTAAATTGACACTTGAAAGATGTTGAAGTGCATATAAACAGTGTATACTTGGAATATGAACATTTATGACAATCTTATACATATTGTTCCTCACATTCAATACATATTAATTTGCATATTGGACAAGGAAGTGAACCATTAATGCTGTTTTATTAACGAAGGAGTAAGTAACTTTTGCCTTTATACTTAAACATGTATTACCATTAGTGATGATGAAAGGCTTAGTGTCACTAAATAATGTAAAAGTTTCAAAAAAAACTTACAATGTTTGTTAAGTAAATTTAAGAACATTTTGTAAAATGAATGTTTAAAATTAAAAATGTATTTGTTATGTGTTTTCCTTTGTTTTACCCACCATGGTTTTGTATTGTTTGTTGTTTGTATATATGTAAATAGTGTATTCCTCTTGTTACACGTATGTCTTGTGTCTAAATGATCAAATAAAAGTTAAATAGTCCAACATATTAACGTTACAAAAACACTTCGATATACTTAAGTGCAGTTACTTCTGATAATCAATAATCTGATGCGTAACATTATGTTATAAAGATTTACTTTTTGAAAACTCAGAACAAAATGAAACCTTCCGGTTAAAAAAAAATATAAAACTGAAAATACGTTTGTAAAGTGTTAAACATTAAAATGTTTTATTTTTATATAAAGGACAAATTCAAGAGTCTAGGAATGTGCGTGCCCTACAAAATATTTGAAAATTAACCCTGCATCTAGTTAGAGCTACCTTAAAACTATGTAATTTGTGACAGGTACTCTAGATATGTATGGTTAATAATGATTTTATGTAGGACACATATGTTACATGTATGTAACTGTTGATAAGCACATTTTCTTTAAAATGAAAACAAAATTAAATAAATAAAAACAAGCTATTCAAAGAACAAATCAAGTACTTTCATTCTTGTATGCTAATTCTAACATATATATAATACTGTGGAATATAGCAAAACTATTCACTGGTTTTAATAGTACACTGTTAACAGCAAATTGTGATTTGAAATGGAGATACATATAAACTTATTGATAGGTAGAAATTTGGTAGTCAGTAGTTAGTAAAAATTAGACTAAAAACACAGGATTAGCTTAGCTGTATTTGACACAATCTTTGGAAATTTTGGTTCCTAAATGCTTTTCTACTTTGTACTGGTTTGGCTCACATATAACTATTTTGATATGAGCGTCACTGATGAGTCTGGTGTAAACGAAACGCGCGTCTGGCGTACTAAATTATAATCCTGGTACTTTTGATAACTATTATGGAAACGATTACGAAAACATCCATAACGACTTTGGAAATTAACATGTAATAATGGTAACCTAAACTATGGTCGCGCTAATAAAATGTAATATACAATTGCACAGACGTAAGAAGGACATGGTGTGCCTCGGGAGAATGTGCATATCCTTCTCTGTGCATATAATTCATCAGCAATTAGCTCTAGATGTAAAGTGGAAAAGTATTTTCCTGATTTTTTTTAGTTTCGAGTTTTGTAAATGTTAATGATTTACATTCGACAAATTATACAAAAGTCAATGATTTAGACGACGTTATATGACGATATAGCTTACCACTTTTACCGGAAAATTACTTAATTGGTCGCCATTTGTTTTCGGAGAAATATATTTGTTAAATGACACTGTAAAAAATTGAATCATGAATTTTGAAGTAAAGTAGTTATTTGGTCCAGCTGACAAAGGTAAAAAAATAGCACTTCGAAAGCTGTCAAAAGATTTCAAGACCACCTTAACATACAATTGTTCTTTTTTTTTAGTAAGAGTCGATGATTTTGTAAATAATTTTGATATAATTTGTCCCAGAAGTAGAACACCACACTGTATAAATATTATTGCGAAAGTGCAGGCTGGATTTTTTTTTTTCATTTATTGTCTGAAAGAAAATCACTACCTAATTACTATGTACTCGAATCTTCAACTACATTTAATGTGAGTCAGTCAAAACGAGTACAAGTGAGAAACCTAATAAGATTGGTTTTTTTTAAGAAATAATTCTTTCATGCCATGCTCTTTGCTCATTTTAACATGGGTAGGCATTATATTTGTTTATATCTTAATACCGAGCGTTAGCGAGGTATTATATGTTTACAAATATAATGCCTACCCATGTTAAAATGAGCATAGAGCATGGTATGATAGAATTATTTCGATTCTAATAGGAATATTTGGAACTTTTGTACTTTGAAGCGGACCTCTAGTAGACGCTCGAAATGTCGCCATTTTGATTTGATGATCAAAAACGTTTTAAAAAAATCAACAGTTTGTCAATAAAAAAAGAACAGAAACATTTAAACTTATTTTAAGAATGTTTTTATTGAATTTCCTAGCGAACAACACCAACACAAATGTCCATTATGATCTCTGGTGTTGTTAAAAGTTCATCTGACGTTGCAATTTCAATTGTGACGTCAATCGCGTGCAGCCCATGTTCTATTCGAATTAGAACATGGCTTTGTACCCAAAGCTAAAGACGAACGTCATATTACAATGTTATTCAATTTTAATTGGATGTAATTCATCCTGACACATTTTTTTCTTTAAGTCATTCGTCTTTCATTTTACGCTAATAAACTAAGGAAACACTTTATAAAAATAAATAGATCACACTTATGCAGTAAAACAAACTAGTCATGATTCATTCTAGATACATTTGTATATCAGTATTCAATCAAATAATAGTTTGAAATAACGTTAAAAAATCGATACATTTATACAAAATTACCGAGATCTAAAAAGGAAACACGAGTGTTCTAGGAAATGAACTGGACTTTGCCTTCCTCTTCTGTGTATTAACCATGATTTATCTAGTTGATGTTGAACATCTACCCTCTGAAGTCGACTATTAATATTGACATGGATTTTTAATGATTTCATTGAGTAAGACATTTGAATTCTTCGGGAAATCTATCAAATGTTATTACTTATTTATTGTTTTGTGTTATACTTGTAAACGTTTGCACGACATGCTATTTAATCGTTTGATATATACCGAAGTGCTCTTCTTGTACTAATATTTATATTCATTTTGTATTTAACTATACGATATTCAAAAGGGAGTACTTCATTGTCCAACCACACATGCAGATTGTGTTTCTGTTGACATATATTAGAAAAAAGGGAATTTATAAATAGGCAACGGCGACCGTATTCAAGTTAGTAATATTTATGTATATAATTGACAATTTTGTTTAATCGGCATCATCGGCCTTTATTTGTTTATACGTTCAAATCTTATATCGTTTCAGTTTTAAATGTAATGATCTACTCAACGAACTTAAGTGATCTTTATTTGTTTGGCGTCTTTTCTTTCCTGTTTTGAATCCTTTGAGTTTAAGGGTGTGTTTCAATAGCTATATACCATACTTTTTAGTAAGTGGAACCACATCATTAATACAAAACCAGTTCAATAATGAATCTGGTCAGGACTACGGATAGCGCTTTCAGTTGGCTTTATTCAGTGAGTGATATATTAGTTATATATATGATTCTCCATAGTGCATGAGGCAGCAGGCAATTATCTTACATAAGATAACCTGTGTAACTGCTCATTTTGGTCACCATCAAAGATACGTCTGTAACTTGCTTCTGTTTGCAATTAAACATAATCAATACTTGAAACACAAAAAAAGAAATAACAGTATCACGCATTGACTAAAATTTCATTTAAAGATGAGTTTTCTAGGTAATAGATTTGTAATTAATTTGTGGCTGTAAAGGTATTTATTATTTTCGTGGGTTCAATGTTATGTATTGTGCAAAAGTTTAATCTTCTTGAGTTCTTACATTCGAGTGTTTTAGTTTTCTAATGAGTGATCAATTCCAAGTTAATAAAATATGATAAGAGTGTGCGGAAGTGTAGTATAGGGAGTAGAAAAATCATGACTGTAAAATCAAAATTAAAAGGACTATCAAAAGCGTGTGTTTTATCAAAAACCTCTAAAGATTGTTGAACGCTCAAACAATAATGAATATCATTATTTTCATTAGCTTTATCACAAAAGTTAAAACATATTTACCTACTACTAGTTATTTTAAATAACAATGTATGTAGTAAAAATATACTTAAGATGTTTAATTCAATGAATTAATTATAAACACAATTAAACAATATCTTGTGACTGACTTTATCACAAGTTGACGGATATCTTCGAATATGGTTTTCATTTCCAGGAAATACTACTCTTTTTACAAATATAAGTTAACTTAAAAACCTTTAAGTCAACTAAAGAATGGCTCTTAGACCATGAATGAAAATAGTCTTAATTATTGGCTTATATTACTCAATTATAAATATGATAACATACCATTGTTTAACTAGAACAGCAATAAAAATATACTTCTAGATATGATACTGACTTTATTTTTTGTTCCCGCAGGACAATGGTTTTATATATTGAACAGGTCTTTTTGAGCCTCGTTTTAGCTGCAGAACTTATTCAAGCACCGAGTACTGGTAATTTTTATAATTTTTGTTTTACATTATTTATAACTACATTTACATGTCTAACTGCAATAGTGTTGTTTTGATTTTTTTGCGACTGATTGTTAATTATACAGTGCTTATTCCAAGCCTATCGCATTTCTAACTTCAAACTTTTGTATCAAGTGAATGGTATTTACACTGCATTTGTTGAGTTAGAAAGAAACACCAAAAGCCACCATATAATGTTGTTATTGTGATGATCGGGAAAAATTTGCAACTATCTGGTCATCATTATGAATTGGCTGATAAATGTTGTTTAACAGATTTACATTGAGTTGTACGTTATTAGTTTCAAATAACTTGCAGTCATATATTGATACATAAAACATTGCATAGTACTATACATATTTTGTAATAAGCGTTATATGATATATCAGTGACAAAGTTCTTACGTACATCGAAAAAGATGTATTCATTGTTTTTTTTCACTATTGATTCTTTCTTTTTTCAGGTGATGTAAGGCTGACAAACTCCAAAAGGCTTGAAATTTACTACTATGGTGAATGGGGCACAGTTTGTGATGATGAATTTGATAACAACGACGCTAAAGTAGTCTGTAGACAGCTTGGTTACAGGTTTACATACATAACTATAGACAATTTTCTTATTATTTACAAAAGCATCTCAGCGTCTATTCTTATATTCAATAAATCCCAGTAATTACTGATACTGATATATTCCACTGTTGATAGCAACATACATGTACTATTTTTAAAGGTTTTAAAATGATCTTTATATAATACATTGCATTATTGAGAGTACAAATAGATATGATCTTTCAAAGCACTTACGTTTGTTGCCGGTTTTTGCTTTTTTACAAAGATAATATAAAGAGCCCCAAAATTACTAGGGTAAAACCATTCAAACGGGAAAACCAACGGTCTAATCTATATAAAAAAAAACGAGAAACACGTATAAATTACATAAACAAACGATAACTACTATACATCAGATTCCTGACTTATGATAGTTTCAAACATGTGCAGCGGGATTAAACGTGTTAATGTTATCAAACCTTCTCTCTTTTTTTGAAACAATAGCATAACATCACAAAAAACGTAAATTAACACACTATGAACGAAAGAATTTGAGGTATGGCTGTATATAGAAATAATTATAATTAAAATTAGGAACCAAGAAAGGTTTCTTTCATAAGTAATGATTGCATTTTAACTCCTTCTTGTAAATGTTCAAGAGCATTAGTATATTGATTCTCTCTCTACGTTATTTTGTTTATCCCTTATACATATACAAAAACTGTTCTTAAAATATAAACACTGATTTTGGTAAAATATTGGATCTTCTTTCCTTAATTGTCGTTTAATATGAATGAAATATCTTCCTTATAAGAGATGTCTTTGGAAAACTTATCCTTCGAATAAGCACAGATGATCGGGAAGAGTAATGAAATCTTGTTTTACATGCAGCAGTCGTAGTATGACCGATATAAATTCCAAATTTAGTTTTAATCCTTATATATGTTTTAAATTAATTAATTAATTAAATAAATAAATTAATAAATTAATTTGTATGATATTTTCAATCAAGGTGTTCATTTTCCTTTATTATTGTTATGAATCGTAATCAAATGATCAAACGATCGATTTATAATTATCAAAGGCGTGTATGGGTCATAAACATGTTGAAATGAATAATCTTGTTCTTCATTATAAAATAAAAAATAAACAAGTCCACAACCAAATCATTACTTTTTTTGATTTTATGAGAATAATGAAAAATATGAAAGCAATTCTTTGTCGCATATCAACACCAAATATCTGAATTTCATCGATGAAAACTTTTTTCTCATGAGAATTAAAAAGCCTTAAATTTTAGATTTAGAAAAATTCAAATGGGTACAATCCGTTCTCAAGATGTACAACATAAATGTAAACTTTTTTAGTTCATATGTTCATAGTGTTGGCGTAAGTAACCGTAAATATGTAGGCAATACTACATGGTAGTCATTCCATGTCTGGAATTGGACAAGAATTGTAATGTTTTCGTTTCACACTTAAATTCTTTTATACAGTAATATAATAAAACAAAAATGTGTCATCAGTACACGAATGCCCACTCACACTATCATTTTCTATGTTACGTGAACCGTTTAATTGTGGTGAAAACTCCAACTTGGCATTAAAATTAGGAAGATCATATTATAGGGAACATGTGTACTAAGTTTGAAGTCGATTGGGACAGACGAACGGACGAACGAACGAAAGGACGGACGAACGAACGGACACACAGACCAGAAAACAATATGCCCCTCTACTATCGTAGGTGGGGCATAAAACAACGACAAATTTACTCCACGAATATAAGTGTTTTCACAGTACAACAACGCAGTAACTGTAAGCGTTCAAAACAATCATCTGCAACAAACTCTTTTTTCACAAATGGTCAGATGTAGCATGGTATTCTATGATGGACCAGGGGTTGGATAGTCATAGTGATATGTATCGCCTTTTTTGTTCTTGTTTGATATTAATAAAAATACGTATACTTTTTACAAGCAATGGTGTTTCATTGGGAAATGCAGTAGACGATGGCACGGGAACCATTATGCTTGACGACATAAAATGCACAGGAAGTGAAAGTAAATTGACATATTGTTCAAGTAAAAGCTGGAAGGATAATGATTGTACTCACAGTGAAGATGTAGGAGTTCTTTGCAATAATCTTAGTCCAGGTAATAAATCACAAAGTTTATCAAGGCTTCGCCGTAATTTAAACAGTTTTGAACTGATTGCCTAATGTGAGCGTCATTTAGTAATTTAAAAAAAAAAATAACACATAAATTATGTAAAAATTCTACATGCCAGTTGATTTGATAATGTGATGATTCTACGAGTAATGGAAGTTGATCAAATCTATAAATAAAATAAAAAACCAGAATCAGTACCCAGACATTAAGTTAAAAAGTGATTGACTAGTAGATAAATTTATTTCCTGTAAAATAGATAGCTTGAACTTCTTTTAATAACATGCATCCCCCGTTATGCGCAACGAAACTAATTGTCAAAATTGGAAATAAATCTAAAATTACGGATAAAACGTAGTACTTTTTACTGTAAAACGTATTGTATTATTGAACCGATTTTTTTTCCTTTAACACAACATCATATTAGGCACTCTACACTTACATATTAAGCACTCTACTCTTACATATTTAGCACTCTGCACTTAAATATTAAGCACTCTACACTTACATATTTAGCACACTTACATATCTAGCACTCTACACTTACATATTTAGCACTCTACACTTACATATTTAGCTGACATTTACAGCATTCTTTAAGCAAGTTTTTATTGATACAATTTATTTGTGCAATTCAATAATGTATTTGTGTATTTTTAAGTGAATGGTGGTTGGTCATCATGGGCACAATGGACGACATGTACCAGCAACTGTGGTGTTGGGCTTCAGACAAGGACGCGTCAATGCAGCAATCCTTCAACTCAATATGGAGGGGTATACTGTAATGGACTTTCATCTCAAACAAGAAAATGCAATACACATTCTTGTCCAGGTAAATACACATGAACTCGTACCGTAAATTATATTTCATCATGCAGTAGTTATAGACACGTGTTGGGGTTTCTTAAAACGAGGTTCGTTGTGTTTGCTAAGTGTGTGGTTGAGAGTCTATACTGTTGATCGAAACACAATACGACTGTTCGAGAACAAATATTTGTCATACTGGAGTATTATAAAGAAAATTGAGAGAAAAAAATATGACACCTATCAACCGGCAAATTATGATACACACTGAAAGCTAACAAAGGATAAACACGAGTTTCTGAAGACTCTTACAGGATCAATACGCACTAATTTTAATAAATAGATTAATAATCATGGTAGTGTTAGCAATATCAATAAATCTATTTATGATATGCGATGAATTACCCTTTTTGCGAATAAATAACACTTTAAGCCTCTCCATAAGCATGCACGTTATGTTCCATCAAAGTGTGCCCAACTATGTGTGTGAACATGAACAAAATGTAAGCAGATATACTATACGTTCACTGACCGGATTTATGAAGAAAACACTACTGCTCGTGTCGTAGATTTCAGGAACAGTACTTTTAAGGGCCACATACTATCTAATGAAAGTGTATTCATTTGTTGCACAAGCGTAATAAATCTTAAACGTATATCTCTAACGTAAGTGTCTTGACAATTAGTTTCTACAATAAGACGTATGCAAGAGCTTTACAACATGCATTTTCAAAATTTAAAATGCTCTTACTACTCAATTTTTTGTTTATTCCTGTTCATGCGGGAAAACCGTACACTTTTCTCTCACTTCAGACTGCACTCTCAGAAGCAAAATCTTTATTGGTTGACAAGTCCGGATATTCATTTTGACTAATGGCATGCTTGTGTTTACGAAAACATATACTATAATAATAAAACATTTCAACAAATCTAACTGAAACTTGTTTAAATATAATCATGATAATGTTTCACGTAATGAAAACATTCATTTTCTAAACCTTTTTTATCAGAATTCTCATTAACTGGACAGTGTATAATGCATTTTTTTTATATTGATTAATGATATTTGAACATAACATTGTGAAACGTTATTGCACAGAAAAGTTTTTTAACTTTTAGTAAAATTGCTTTGATGATATATCTTGATTAGTTTACTTATCGTGATCCAATAAGAATTCAGCACACAATCCATAAAGAACAAATATTGTTGTTATTTATTATTTATTCAAATCAGTAAATGGTGGCTGGACCACATGGTCACTATGGCATTCATGCAATGTTTCGTGTGGTGAAGGAATGCAGTTTAGATTCCGCAGCTGTAATAATCCTACTCCAGCATTTGGTGGCTTAACATGCAGTTCAAAAGACTCTGAAACAAAACAGTGCTTTAATGAGAAATGTCCAAAGGGTAAACCACTTTATGACTGAAAATTAAATGTAGTATAGGGCACACAAATCTGGTTAGGATACATCAATAAGTATATTTTAAGCTGCAACACTTTTGTTATTTTTTTTCTCTCGTTCTTTGCTATTTGAAATTGAGAAAGCTACGATGAAAAAAGGCTTACACATATTATTAAATGATGGCTAGATTATCGTTTGTAGTGTTTTTCGCATTTGAATTTATTATATTTGGTAAGAGACTTTTCCTTTCATAATTTTCATTGGATTTCGTTATACATGTTATTTAACTTTTTACAATGATGTTTTTTATAAGTTGAAAACTAATAAAAAATGTATCTCAATATTTTTGAGGAAATAAAATTTATCAAAATTGATATCAAATACTAATGTCCACAAAGAACGGAACCATGACCGATTTAAATAACTTTTTTTGATTTTATAACATTGATTGCAATATCTAGGAACACAAATCGCCAAGGGATTTTTCATATACGTGGAAGATAATTACATTTTGGTCGCTTTCAATCGCAAATTCAAATGCTTTAAATGTAAGACAAATACAATCAAAACCAAGGAGTGATCAAAGACTCACAAAACCAAAGAATATTTACATTAACAGTTATAAATAAAAATTAACAAACATCACGAACTCCACTAAAAACTGGGAGTGAAATCAGTTACTGCGGAAGGGTAAGCTTTTCCTGCACCGTAAAATTGAGATAATGTCAATATATGAATACAGTTGAACTAATGTCAAACGTTTGAAAGTTCATACTTAACTCGTAACGGTTTAAATTTAGAACTGCTCACAACTAATTCAATTGTTTTACAGATAATGCGTATTCATGTAATAAATATGTGAATTTTATTTGCAGTAATTGATGGCGGTTGGTCGGAATGGGCAAAGTGGACTGATTGCACAAAACTTTGTAACGGTGGTCTCATGCAGAGAGCACGTACTTGTGACAGTCCTCCTCCAATAAATGGTGGATTGTATTGCAATGGTACCTCAATTGAAGCAAATCTTTGCAACACAGACTCTTGTTCAGGTGAATTTAATGGAAGCACATTTAAATTATGTCAAAAAGAAATATGGTATTATTACGTACTATATCTGATTTGCCATTCATCAGTTCATTTGATATATTGATTCTACTCTCTGTTTCATCATACTCATTATGACTTTTGACTGAGACTGACGACATTTTAAATACACGTCACTGCATAATTTCAGGTAAACGTCACTACAAACATGCATGATTTAGAAGGATTAACATATGATTGCAGAAATTGTACGCCTTATAAATATATAGTTATATATGTTTGTATTTTATAAATCAAACAACCACATTCCTTATTGGTTGTTTAATGCTTACATAATCTTAACAGATTTGGCAATTTATGTATTTGAAAAGGCTATATCACAGTTTATTTTATAGAAGGTCATTCAGTAAAAGTTACATGGAAAATTGTGATATTTTTTTATCGACAAATTCTATAATGATATTCGGTAAGGGTTTTCCCACTTTTTTCATAGTTTTCAAAAATAGTTCAAAATTAAATTACAATTATACAGTGAACTTTCTTATTTTCATTTTAAGTTCACGGCGTGTTTTGGAGTGCTTTGTTACACTTATTAGTCCGTCAGTTCTTTGTCTCTATTTCGTTTGATGTTCCATTTTAAGTTTTTAAATGAATGTTTCCGAATTCGTTGAAAAATTTGTAGATGTCGAAATAAATACATATTTACAGATAATAAAATTGGTATCAGAAAGTAAACTCACAAAAAGTAAATGAAATTCATACCAAAAGAATTTAGTCTATCAGCAAAATATAAAGCTCAAACACTAATTCACTGTCTAATATTTGCCATAAACTTAAATTTGGGTGTATGTCCAATTCAGTGTGACATTAATTGGAATATGTATAAATTATTTGCCTTCGAAAAACAGTATTTTTCAAAAGAGGGCAATATGAACATAAGAGTGGTGCGAAGTAAATTTTTTCCCTTTCGATATTTTGACAGGAATGTTTGATTCAAAAGTGCTAAAAACTTAAGGAAAGTGGTAACACAAGTTTCATAATATGTTTTCATTATTTAGCTATCAAATGGTGAAATGAACACAATTTTTTTTTTATATCTTGGCACATTTTGTAACAGATAACAGTATTTAACGATAACTATTTCAATGCATATTTATTCTAATGTATGTTATTCTTATGGGCTTATGTGAATGTATGTTAGTTATTTACCGTTTGTGTTAAATGAAGCCTTATATTTTTATAGAGTCGAAACGTAAATTTGTATTCGTGATATGTGGTATTATAACAACTTTTCCGTTTTTGTGAGTTGTAATATATAATAACTTGATTACTAAACATCAGTTCGGACAATTATTTTTTCGTTATAAAAACCTGTTTGTATGTTTAAATGAAATATGGGAAGTTGTTAAAAATCTCCTTTTTTACAAATCAAAAGCTCTAAATATAACCCTTGTAAATATTTTTTGCATAAGGTATAGAGACCAAAACGGTGTTAGCTTTACTAGTTGGAGGAGTATCTGTGGGTTGCATTCTGATAACAATTGCCCTGGTTTTGCTTAGTATACATGTGGCTGGATGCACGAGAAAACAGAAGACAGGTACTTATGTATTAATATATCGTTTTATTAAACTAATTTTACATTTAATAAGTTTCTCTTGTTACCTTGGTATTGTCATACTAACTTAATAAGGAAAAGTGTAATGAATAAAAGAAGGTGTTTAACGAAGAATCTTATTAATTTAGTGTAATATTTACGAATTGTATTATGCATTTTGTAGAAGTGGTAGCAACACGATTAACAGAAGAAACGTAAGTTAGATTAATCTTACAAATTATAATTGGCTTAATTTTTTCCTAACCATTTCTTTAAAATTTTCAAGCGAAATTTTGACGTGGTCACTACAAATGATTAACACTAGACTGTTATATGGTCTTTTATGTAGCCTTTTTTGGTGTAAAGTTATGATCGGCAAATGTCATAATGAATAGTTTTCCAATATTCAACACGTAAATAATAATCTGAATGGAACTTTAAAGTATAGAAGTATTCTAAACTTCCCATAAGACAATATAAAACATTTTATGATCCACATGATTGAATGAATTATCTATCTTGATTAAATTCAGTTGTCACTGATTTTAATTCGTTCTTTGATACATATGTGAATATTAAAATTCTAATTCACTCTTTGAATCTATCATTACATTTTTTATCAAAGGGAAGAGTTGTACATATATCAAGCATCAGAACAACCAGCACAAGTAAAAACGACCTTTAAAGAAGACCCGTAAGTTGAATTTACCTCACATATATTTTGGATTCCCTCCTCAACATAGATCTTAAACCTATAAAGTTAACAAGCTCAATCACGCTCTTGGTTAAATAAAAAAAGTAATGTCAGTAAGATATTTAGTAATGTTATAGGTACATAATATTCCTTCACACATTATTTTTAAAATAGTTAACATTTCATCAAGGTTCATAGTATGTGCATTATTGCCCTTTCTGGCATTGTGTATTAAGTTAATCCTTATAATTTTTTTTATTGTAGGCTAACTAAATGTAAACTTATCTTAGAGAAAAATTGCGAATAACACGCTTTAATAACAATGTAATGGTATGCCCTATTTCCTCCGTGTTGTCATATTTTTGTATATTCATAGATTGTTTAAAAGCTATATTTTATCCATACTCGATATTATCTATTATTCATAAATTTATCTGTACACACGTTTTATTTCGATACTAAATTTCAATGTATTGAATTTTTGTTATTAAAGGGAAGAGTTGTACATATATCAAGAATCAGACCAGCCAATAAAAGCAAATACCGGCTTTAAAGAAGACACGTAAGAATCATTTTGTATTTATTATACTGTTCTAACGGTTATATGCAATGTGGTTTTTGTAAATTAAGTAGTGTCATCAAGTTGAGCTGTACAATTATAGATATAGTACTATCCTAAAGGGGCACTAGCTGTAAAATTCATGGTCACCGATTTGACTCAAATTCTCATATTTGATTTATAACAATGTAAAACATTTAGCCAAACTATCAAAAGTCTAAAATAAACAGTATACAAAGCATGGTGTAGATAATATGTAGGTTCGTTTCGTGTGTATGTTAGTCCTGACGCCATATAATTAACTATTGGTTTAACCCCGGATGACCATATAAGCGATGTAAACATAAATAACGATATGAATAGATTAAACCAACACGTGCAATTGTATTTTTATAGGTCGATTTATTTTAATATATAGATTAAAAATTTATGTTTAGCATTGTTTCTAACCGTATAGGAATGATTTTACATAGATCGAATCAGTTATTAAATGATTTACCGTAGTTTCACTTTCATTGTTGACATTCCTTTTCATTAAATAAACTGTACACGTATCATGCATGCGTTGTCAATCTCTAGCTAGGGGTTTAATTGAAGTTCTCATGAATACGAATTTAATGAGGTCGACAAATTCACTTGCAAGTGAATCAGTAATTATCAATGCTTCTTTGCTGTATTTGACAAAATTGACTTACTAGATTTTATGAAAAATGTTTTTTGTATAATTAACAAAATTATAATAGTTGTAAGTGCCATTCAATAGAGGTCATGTGTGGGCGGGCAAACTCCCCACTATCCCCTTTAGAACTATTTTAAAGGGTGAAAAACAATTGTTTCAGCGTATACAACTGAATTGATAATCTCGAATAATTTTCATGTTTTGTTTCATTTTAGTTTTATTATCATTCGCATAATTCTTCTGTAACATCTGAAGATATCAAAATGTATGGCACATTCTTTAAATCTTGTATTGTGTGTTCTTAAATAGGGAAGAGTTGTACATATACCAAGAATCAGACGACCAGCCCACACAGTCATTCAACAATTCTGCCTACATTCAGGACTACAATTCCAAGGAAGTTGATAAAGCCAAAGAAGATGCTGATCCATGTGATATTTATGAAAATTATGAAGAAAACTGTTATGAAAACTATTAAAACTAAATCAAATTCAGCTTAACACAATTGTGTTTAATAACGAATACATGGATTTTTAGGAGTGAGTAGGTTGGAGGTCAGTTTTCGTGTATCTATATTTTTATACATTTTTAGTTTCATAAAAATTATGTGTTCGTCTTTCAATCACTTAAGGACCAACTGAAGCCAATATCCGGCTGCGTTATTTTCCAAGTCATTGAGGAGTCTTCATTCACGCCGAGAAAGCGTCTAGCGTTACAAATCATAGGCCTGTTATTTTCAAATGATTTTTTTTTTCTAAATAAAATGATCTTAATGATGTGTTGCAAGTAAGAAAAGTCATGTCAGAAATGTCATTAAAGAAAATATACTTAAATAACATTTTTTTTTTTCTCATTAATGGTGATATATGCTTTGTCTGTATTCCCTTTTGTGTTTCTTTTTTACTTATGAAGTGGCTTTGTACTCAAACATCCCCTCATTGTGTCATTGTTCTATGATAATTTGTGAACTCATGTCATTCATGTTTGCTAATATACTTTGTCTATAATGCACTTTTTGTGTTAACATTTTAACATGACATGGCTCTGTACTTATATTCCCCGTTATTGTGTTTTTGAGTCATTGTAAATGTTTGTTTATATATTTATTTGTTTTTTATAGGGTATCAGATAATGACATAATGTAGACTGCTGGTTTTTTTTACATGATGTTTACCTATTTCTTATTATGTCTGTTTGTTTTGTGTACATATCGTTGTTAATACAGTAGATTTTTTACGACTGTCACACAAAAGAGAGTTTTGGCTTGCTACCAAACAAAGTTTATTTCACCACTTTCTACTCGAGTTTGCTTGACTCAGCATTTAAAAATTCATTACTGACAAACGTCTTAGGTTTTTTCTCTCCGTATCCTGTGTTTTTATAAGTTTTAATGTGGCTTGCATCTATATTGTGGGCTAGGTCCTTTTTAATTTATATTTATAGTGTGTCCTTATGTGGTACTTTTAAACATTCATCCTATGTAAGGGAAAGACTAGATGTCAGAAAACATGTTTAAGCCCTTCGCAGTAGTATGTCCATGTTACAAGCTAGCTATAGGAACCTTTAAGTCAGTGGTTGCATCGAAATGAGGTATATTTTGTTTGTTCTGATATTGATGACTGCTGTAACCATATACTGACTATTTTACATAAAAAATATTTAGACTGTTTTGATCACCCATTATTGTATGCGGCTGTCATACACGTGAGAGGTTTAACGCTATGAAACCTGATTTAATCCACAATTTTCTACTTTTGAAAATGCCTGTACAGAGTAAGGAATAAGACAGTTGTTGTCCTTTCGTTTGATGTGTTTTATCAATTGATTTTGCCATTTGAATAAGGACTTTTCGTTTTGAGTTCAGTATTTTAATGATTTATTGTTATATCATATTGTTTTCGTTTATCGTTCTGTACATATAACAGGTCATACATATGTTCTTGTGTGATTTTTTCTACACCATTTAATTATTATATTTTTTATTTTTTTATTTTAACTCACCGTTAATGATAGAACTGCGACCTATGATGTGAAATTTTGTGTTTTAATCTCAAGCAGAAAATTTTTAATTTGTTTTCATACAACATTGTGTAATTATTATACATTCTCAACATCCTATGGTTAATAAAAACTTTGATATAAAATCAAGGTTCAAACTTTATCAATCAAATCTGATTTTACTGTGCTTATCCAGTGACCTTTGGGGTATCACAATAGCAATGACTAAAACAGTTTACCAAATTGCAGTTATATCAGTTCATTTCCTCCTTTATGGAGGACCACAATGAAGATATCAAACCAAGAGTTTCTGTAAATGCATTTGGCAACTGTCTGCATGTTTCAGCCAAAATAGTGGACCATAGTTAGTAGATTTTTTCTATTTCAGGACGGATTTAAAAAAAAAAAAAACTTGTTTTTCTTAACAACCTAAACGACTGTATACTAAAATTCAATTCAGTGGCACTCAGTAGATGTAGTATCAAAACTCTACGTGTCATGTTTACGTGAAATTAAATCAATATAAATATGTGTATTGTTTATATGTTGTTGTTAATAATTACTGTAAATTCAAACTTCATGTTTGATGCTTTGAAATAAAACAATCTGAAAGGTTTTTAATCTTTAGATATGTGGTGTTATTATTAGCAAATTTAGTAGATTTATTTGATGAATGGTGACCAATTTAATCGAGATGAAGAATACTTAAAACAATACAAAACATTAGCTAGAAAATGCGAATCTTAACTTAAGGCCTGTTCAAAAACTCAAATAAAAAAATAAAAAAGTGAATTCAACTTGTTTATTTAATATTAACATGATCCCGTGCAATTGCAAGAAATACACTTATAGTCTTAGAGTGGCGACATATACCAGACAGACATTCGAAATCATAGATCGAAAACAATCTGATAACAACATGGATAATAAAAAAACTCAAACAAACGGACTTATAATACTACACAAGACACAACACAGAAATTTAAAGATTAACTAACACGAACTCCACAAGAAATGGGGGTAATCTCAGGTAAGCAGATCTTGATCGAGATATGGCATTCGTCTGTATTACTTATGTTATTACAAACTCGGTAAAAAGTCTAGTTTGGTCGGTCATATTCGTGAATAAAAGGAACGGGATTGTAGTTACGACATAAGGAAGATATCCAATACCATCTGTGAAACGGATATTCTGGAACATTCAAACAACTCGCTTAAGGGTCCGTAAAATTAACGAAGAAATGATTTTAACTTCACCATTGGAAACTCTTGGTTTGATATCTTCATTGTGGTCCTCCATAAATGAGGAAATGAACACGTTTAAAATTAACTTGGGTTGTAAACAAACTATTGACTTTCCTTTCATTAATACTCATCCGTTTCTGGAAATTCATTTAATCTAACCATATAATATGTTATGCTCTTTGAAAACAATCCCAGAAACGCTGACTTTCAGATTGTTTAGCTTTAGTGTCATTCTGGGAAACGATTGCTTTCCAATTTTTCGGAAAAAACGGTAAATGAACACAAAACTATCATATGTTATTTTTTAGTTTGTATCAAAATGATATATCAACTTTATAAAGATAAAACTGCCCCAAGATAGTTAAATTAATGTGGATAATAATTTGAAATTAGATATGTTTGACCGTAGAGTCCATTTAACAAGAAAACGCAGTTCTTCTGTAAGCGAAATCTTTACGTCAGAGGCGCATTTCGTCTAAAAAAGAAAAGCCTTAGTTTCAAAAAATTCTAAGTTTTGTTAACAGTTAATTCATAATTATAAACATATAAATGATAAGAGAGAATAGATCATGAAACCGGTATATTTGTTTTGTTCCGTCATGGTTTTATTAAAGAAATTTATATTTCTTTGTTTTTTTAATAATTGTACGAACTTACCTGTCTACCCTCTTTTTAGTTTTTTTGTACAAAATCGGAAAGTTTAGCAGTTCCGGAATCGGAACCGTTACTTTCGATAAATTCGGAAGCAAGCTTTCTGAATATACACCGTGTTTGTTGTCGTAAAGTTTTGTTTTGAACTGACCCTCGATTTTAAGTTCCAGATGTGAGTCAAGTTAAGATGCAACAGTATCTATACTTGTTGTATCCTTTATCTCTAGCTCAATGGGATATAAGTTTTGGAATTCTGAGATATCAAGCCACAACAAAAGCGTTCTAGGCTTGACATATGGAAAAACAATCATCTTAGTAGTAGTGGTATTAACTCCTTAAAGACAAATGTGGAGGGATAATCTTCTACGTAACCTATTTTTACTGAGTTCAACAAAATTGTACGTTTTATGAAAAACTTATATAAATTACAAAATCAACCATATATCAAATGTAGTAAAAGAGGAACAAAAGATACCAAAGAGACAGCCAAACTCATAAATCGAAAATAAACTGACAACACCTTGGTACAAAATGGTTCTCAAAATAATTAGCCAGATATCATTGATAAGTTCATATACAAAAAGAAGATGTGGTATGTTTCCAAATGAGACAACTATCCACAGAAGACCAAAAAGACACAAACATTAACAACTATAGGTCACCGTACGACCTTCAACAATGAGCAAAGTACAGACCGCATAGTCAGCTATACAAGGCCCCGATAAGACAATGTAAAACAATTCAAACGCGAAAAGCATAGATTCAAGAGAAACACATTTTAAAGAAGTAATTTTAAGGACAAATCGATAAATTGTGAAACTCCCACTGTTGACATTATGTTTCTTGTGTAAGTTTTGAAAAAAAAACATAAAACATTGAAACTTTCCCAAAGTGTGCATTTCAAGTTTGTTTATCAGTCTTCCTAACTTAACAAAGTGTTCCTGCAACACATTCAAGGACTGCATTGTATGTTCATGAAACCAGATTATAGAAAAGTATTCGGTTTGTTCTATATGAATGACGAAAAGACAGCTACCAACATACATTTTTAAACCAATCCTGTTACATGTTTACGTGAACTTTGACCTTGACATCCTCAATCGAACTAAACTCATGTTGATGGTCTGTTCAGATCCTACGTAAATTTATATGTAACGTCAGCTACTTTATATTGTTTGGCAGAATATTTTTTTAAATGTCTGTCTTTGTTGATAAAAATGATACAGTTGCCGATGGTCATTGTTCGTGTTCTAATAATACAATATATGTGTCCTTCGTGAATGCCAGTATCAATCGAATATATCTGAATACCAAATGTTTAATTTTACAATTGTACATAAACTACTACATAGTAAAAATTACAATGATTGCTGGGTGTCCTTTGTTTTTACAAAATAAGCAATTATCACCTCATTGTTTAATTTGTATAGTTAATTTCAAGAAACACAGAGATTTTGAAATAGTTTTCTAATTAATATTACAAGTTAACTTAGTATTGATCACACAAGCAAAACATAATTATTTGGATATTTGTATATATTTGTTATATTCTATTCATTCATGTCCTAGTATTGATACAGAGTAAATATTTATGTAAGGCTGCTAATCAGTCTAGAAAAAATCGTTTTTCATTTCATTTCATAATTGGTAATTGCCGATTAGACAAAGCATGGACAAACAATTAAAAAACTAGTAGGATAATTATACTATGCAACACGAACTAACTAAGCTGAGGCTAAATTGAAGCATATAATTCATTGCGCGTTCTTATAAATTATACATAAGTTCAACTTGGAAAAGTTCAAATATCAGCTTTATCGCTTAATATAATTGTCGACCCTACCCCCTGTTACAACTTCCGTTTATTTATTTTAATATGCTCAAGATGCGTAAGATATCAAAGTTACATTGTTATGACATTTTAGAGCTTGCATTTCCTACAATGATTTTATTTAAATATGATTACTGTATACACTACACTATTAAACCTATGTTTTCAATTGATGAAATCGTAGTCATATGAAGGCAAACACGTTTAGGCAGACTGTTATGTTGTACATGTTAACAGACGACGAATGATATGTTCCAAATTGACCACAATGAGTCGTCTTTTTTCTAGAATGTGACAGCAGCATACTTGGATCGATTCCTGAATGTGCACTTTCATAAGCAACACCCTGCTGCGAATTAACTTGTTAATCTTTGGACGTTTTTTGGTTAAGGTGTGGTGTTGTTAGTTTAATTTCTAATTACTTGAGAGTTTAAAATTGCCTTATCACAAACCACAAACTTAAGAATAAAACTAACCAAGTCAAAACTAGAATTATGGTAGGTGCTCCGTAAGGTCAAGCACAAATTCATAATATGATGAAAACTTAATTCTATTCGTCGTGTCATTCATGCCTTGAGATACATCTTATCAATACAAATCTTACCTTAGCATCTAGCCACATTTTTCGTTTGCCCCCTAGTGTAAACAAATAACAACTTACCTTAGCATCCAGCTACATTTTTCTTGTTCCCCCTAGTGTAGATTTTTTATCCTCAATACATGAAAGACAGCTTGAAGAGAGATAACTCTTATATGAAATGTTTATCTAATAACAGTGGTAATAAAAAAGAGAACGATAGTTCTGAAGCTTGTAAAAACGATCTTTGTAAATTAGTATATGACGGTAAATATGATGTTTTGAAAACTGACAAGCTTTTACATGATCACGATTTAGTTTTTAAATCGTCAAAATTGAATTTTGAAGACTGTAAAATAAAAACACTTTCAAAAATAAATGTGGATTATTTTATATTGATGCTTAGTGATTATTCGGCAGAGAAATTTGTAAATTGTTAGAATTTGGATTTCCAATTGGATTTCACCGAAAAAAGGAATCTATGAGTTTATTACGAGATTTTAAGGTTCAAAAAGAGGTGTTACAAGTTAAAAATCATCGTGGGGCAGTAGAGTTTCCCAATGATATGGAGAAATATTTGGTAAAAGAGCTTACTAAGGGGGCAATTGTTGGCCCTTTTCATGTGAATCCATGTGAATCCATTTGATCATGGTATTAGTTTATCTCCATTGAATACGGTTCCTAAAAAGGATTCAACGGAAAGAAGGATCATTCTAGACTTAAGTTCGGCTGGTGGAACTGGTGTAAATGAATTTATAGATAAAGATAATTATTTAGGTGAACCAGTTTCTTTAACATACCCAAGAGTAGATGATTTAGTTTTGTTAATAAAGAAAAAGGGAAGTGGATCTCATCTTTTCAAACGGGATCTTGCCCGGGCTTACAGACAAATTCCAATTGATATTGGAGATACCTTTTTAGTATGATTTGCTTGGAATGGACATATATTTTTTTATATTGTGCTGTCTATGGGCTTAAGATCAGCTGCACAAATATGTTAAAGATTGACAAACGCTATTGTATGGAACGCCGTAACTGCCTTATGGTACTTCATTCTTTATCAAGATGAGGTATCTCTTTATTATGATGAGCTTTTTCTCTATTATGATGAGCTTTTTCTTTATTATGATGAGCTTTTTCTTTATTATGATGAGCTTTTTCTCTATTATGATGAGCTTTTTCTTTATTATGATGAGCTTTTTCTTTATTATGATGAGCTTTTTCTTTATTATGATGAGCTTTTTCTCTATTATGATAAGCTTTTTCTTTATTATGATAAGCTTTTTCTTTATTATGATGAGCTTTTTCTTTATTATGATGAGCTTTTTCTTTATCATGATGAGCTTTTTCTCTATTATGATGAGGTTTTTCTTCATGATAGTTTTTCTCTATTATGATGAATCGTTATAAGGGAATCATGGGAAATTTAGAGATTTAAGATCAAACTCAAAGAAAAATGACAGAATCAGAAACGTTGAAAGTTCTTCGGAATATTGCCTTGCTCTGTGTGCGGGAAATGTTTGATAAAGAAAAAATAACACTATAAATATTGTCAGCACGCTTTCAAACATGAACTGGAATGTCTATGACTTACCATTCCAGCGCATATGATTACACAGCTTCTCACTTTTGCCACCAGCTATGCTTCTTACGACTATGCATAAGTTAGGAATTTCGTTACCACAAATACTTAAAACCTTTACTTAATTCTTCCATATATAGATATAAAGATTAGGTTGTACCTTAAAACTTATTTCAAATGGGATACATGTAGCACATAATTTTTTTTTACAGAAATGTTGTTTATCGCACGGAAATTGTCAAACGATCCTGGTAAACTTATTAATCATTTAGATAAACTCATTCTAAAAGGTTACCAATTCAGCACTGTAATGAGATCTTTGAATATTGTTTTATTGATATTGATATTGATTTTGTTATCAGTCAAATTTAAAGCAAACTAAATACTAGTTTTATGAGGGTGGTAAAAGGTTATTTTCTTTTATATACATATATACACATTCATCGATCTGCAATATGTCGAGTCCTGTATCTTAGCAAAGCACAAGGTCAGGTTTTTCTCCGACTTTTTATTGACGTCTTTGCACTAAATCAATTCGATGTTTGAAATGTACTGATTGATAATTTACTCCTAAATGCATGACTTTATTTATTCGTTTTTTTGTCTTTTTGTTGTTAGGATGTACAAGTGTCCGATCATGTCCGCTTGTATATTTGTACTATTTGTATTTTTATCCATCTGATGAGTTCAGCCTTTTCAACTTCTTATTTTATAGTTCGTTCTTATGTTGTACCCGTGAGTGTTAGGGGAGGGTTGGGATCCCGCTAACATGCTTAACAGCGCCACATTCTGTATAAATGTGACCAGGCTGAAGTACGTCCATTATTCATAGTTCATTATTCATTATTCAATAATGAATAATGAAATAGTTCATTATTCACTATTCAATATTAAAAAATGAATAATGAATAATGAAATGGTTTATGTTTCATTATTCAAATTGAAGCGGTGAATAGTGAAAAAAAAAATGAAAAAAAATGACATTGACACTATAGCTATATTTTGATTCGCAATGACCATAAGAGGGTTTACGGACGACCTAAACGCCACAATATGCATAAAAAATGAGGAAATATAAAAAAAAGAAGATGTGGTATCATTGCCAGTGAAACAAACATCCACAAAAGACCAAAATGACACAGACATCAACAACTATAGCTCAACGTACAGTCTACAACAACGAGCAAAGCCCATACCGCATAGTCAGCTATAAAAGGCCCCAATAAGGCAATGTAAAACAATTCAAACAAGACAACTAAAAGCCTTATTTATTTCAAAAAATGAACGAAAAAAAAATATGTAACACATAAACAAACGACAACCACTAAATTACAGACTCCTGACTCGGGACAGACATACATAAATAATGTAAATGGGTTAAACATGTTAGCCAATTTAGAATAAGGAAATGGATATTTTGAATTATGGAATAAACTGCTGCGGCCCTTTAGCCCCTAATTATAGATAAACCTTATACCTCATTCGAAAGCTATAACGGGAGGAACAAGATGTATATAGTCAACATGTTCTGCAACGCATAGTAGAGGACTGAAATGTCGAAATTCGCGTGAAAAGTCAGAAATAGCCAATTTTGAATAATGGAATGGACTGCTGCGACCCTTTAGCCCCTAATTATAGATAAACTCATTCGGGAGCTTATAACGAGAGGAACAAAATGTATATAGTCAACATGCTCCGCAATGCATATTAGACCTCTTAAATATCGAAATACGCGTGAAAATTAGGAAATAGCCATATAATGCAATGGATATTTTGAATATTGGAATGGACTGCTGCCACCATTTTGTCCCTAATTATAGATAAACTTTATACCTAATTCGAAAGCTTGTAACGAGAGGAACAAAATGTATATTAGAGGACTTAAATGTCGAAATACGCGTGAAAGTTAAGAAATAGCTAATATGCGTTGCGGAACATGTTGACTATATACATTTTGTTCCTCTCGTAATAAGCTTTCGAATGAGGTATAAGGTTTATCTATAATTAGGGGCTAAAGGGTCGCAGCAGTTTATTCCATAATTCAAAATATCCATTTCCTTATTCTATAGTGTCACGGTCAATTTTTTTTTAAATGTTTTTCACTATTCACTGCTTCTATTTGAATAATGAAACATAAACTATTTCATTCTTCATTATTCATTTTTTAATATTGAATAATGAATAGTGAACTATTTCATTATTCATTATTGAATAATGAATAATGAACTATGAATAATAGACGTACTTCAGCGCGGTATAAATGTGTCTCTCCAGTCATGCTTCAGTTATTCCCTATATGATCAACTAAATTTTTTTCACGAAATGGGGGAGGGGGGTTCGTTGGATCCGCCTATAACAAAAATTTCTTTTCTGTAGTTCAAAATGAGCCATCCGAAGAAAATTGTAAGAGATTTCTAATGTCCGATATCTTCAGGTAACAATCCAACAACGATTCTAGCACATTTTTGTCGACATGGTATTTTAATGGTCATCCAAACTATCAGTTTTCACAGGTTGTATGTTTACATACTTGATGCATTCCTTCGCAGTGTAATCATATGCGCTAGAATGGTAACTTCTATATATTCCAGTTCATGGTTTGAAAGCATGCTGACAAAATTTGGTGTTATTTTTTCTTTATCAAACATTTCCCGCACACAGAGCAAGCCAACATTCCGAAAAACTTTCAACATTTTTTATTCTGCCATTTTTCTTTGAGTTTGATCTTAAATCTCTAAATTTCACATGATTCCCGTATAACAGCTCATCATAATAGAGAAAAACTATCATAAAGAAAAAGCTCATCATAATAAAGAAAAAGCTCATCATAATAAAGAAAAAGCTCATCATAATAGAGAAAAAGCTCATCATAATAAAGAAAAAGCTCGTCATAATAGAGAAAAAGCTCATCATAATAGAGAAAAAGCTCATCATAATAGAGAAAAACCTCATCATGATAAAGAATGAAGTACCATAAGGCAGTTACGGCGTTCCATACTATTGCTTATATTTATAGATCTTTAGGGTTTGATATCATAAACTATTTAGATGACTTTGCTGGGGTATATCATTATTAGATATATTTCCGATTAGTTACCCTCCCACCCATCCCTAATGTTTAATTATTGTACTTGTGAGTTTAATATTGACAGATTTGTAGTTGATACTTTCAACTGACTTCTAAAATAAACCTGTAGTGGTTTCATATATAAATTTGTAGTTTTAATCATAATTATCTTTGGCTCAGAATATAAAACAAGATAAATAAAACTTTTATTTTGGCCGAAAATTATTGTACAAGTTCATTTAACAAATAATTTATACACATACATGACATAGAGTATACACAACTGCGGGCCCTACAAAAATAAACCGCGCAATTAAATCTGTCAATATTAAACTCACAAGTACAATAATTAAACATTAGGGATGGGTGGGAGGGTAACTAGTCGGAAATATATCTAATAATGATTACAAAGTTACTAAGAAGTACTCACTGAACATATACTATAGATAGTAGAGAATTACGAAATGTCGAAGAAAACGAACTTCGCATTTAATTATGCGTTTTTAGAATTAAAAACTATAACATTGATGATAACGTGTGCGCCAGTTGTTCTATTATTCTTTGTGTATAAATATTATAATAACAATAGTTGTGATTTATTTAATTATTTTTCATGCCTTCATGCTTATTAGGAAAACACAAATTTATGTAATGTGCTATATAAATATAATGTATATTCATGTATATTATGGAGAAGACGGAACTAAGTTGGAAAACTTGTGTCTAATCCATTTGTTTAGAACAATAAAATATGTTTAAACTAATGAACTTGTACAATAATTTTCGGCCAAAATAAAAGTTTTATTTATCTTGTTTTATATTCTGAGCCAAAGATAATTATGATTAAAACATATATGAAACCACTGCAGGTTTATTTGAGAAGTCAGTTGAAAGTATCAATATTGAAAACAAAATACATCAAACATTGATGATAACGTGGGGGCCAGTTGTGATGTCATGGCTTACTCGTCAATCGTAAAATAAGTTTGTCACATTGTTAACGAAGACATCGTTTGAATTGTTTAACATGATGGTGGATTTTTTTCTTTTTGTAAACTGTGGGGTATTTATTCATGTTGTCAACTAAATGTCATTATCAGAACACACTTATTTTACAGCAAGTGACACACTAATTATTCTTTACACTCAAATAAAAAAGACTTTTAGAAGAAAAAAATACAAGTTGTAAAATTCGCTCTTCGACACATAATACAAGGTGTTTTAATAGCTGGCACAGGGTGTAGAATCGTGAATTATAACACCGTTTATCGGACAATGTCCATCGCTGTTGACAAAAAACAAAACACAGTTGTCATTTAGAGCACAAAATTAAGCACATTGTAGTGTAGATGTTAGGTTATAGACAATGAGGAGTCCGTCGTCACATAGTGTGTTAATGATACCACTGTTAACGGTGTGTGTGAAACTAAGTGGTTGCTTCACAAGTATATCGCTGTTCACATTAAGAAACCCCAAAAGTAATAAATAAAAGTTCCACATTTTTATAACCAATTTGAGTATAATTACTTCATAGTAGAACGTGCACAATGCATAAGCAGATTTTTACTTACTATAGTATACCATCATATTAAATGCCAAACGATTCGGAATAGGATCTTAATTTTGGATGTAATCCTAATTTAGTTATATAATCAATAGAGCTGACCTTGACCTGTTTAAAAAAAGATCTGAACTGTGTCAATACAGTATCGAAATTAAACTTAAATGTATTGAGGATAATTAGCTTATTCGTCGGAGTTATTCAAGAAATGGATTTTGAATTTCTTTAGATCAAATTTGTAAATTAAAAGGTTATTCAAGCGTCGTGTAATAAGTATTGTTTAGTAAGTTCATAAGTTGTGCATCAATTAAACATAGCACATTCTCAAATAGGATGCCTACGGTTTCTTATACATATTATATTTATGTAACACGTGTAACGCATTCGGTGTTTATCATGTTTATTAGTTATTGAGTGGTTTGTGTTTTTTTAGCGTAAGGTAACAAATATTTCTTTTATATTTTAAGACGAGAACAAATTAACAATAAATACAGTTTGCATGTGCCGTAAAAGTTGACATCCGGTATGAAGGTGGGTAATATTGAATGTCATAGTAAAATGTGTAACTATTGAACACAAACAGACATGTGTTTACTTTGCCACTTGTCACCTCACAGAGTTTGTACAATACATTTTTACGTGCAGATAGAGATAGTATATATCTGCACAAGGCATCTGGTTCGACGCCACGTAGTTATCAGCAATACTCAGGTATTTGTCCAATAAACTGAAATTAGTTTTTTTTCATAAAGAGAAGAATACAAAATCAGACATCCGTTAACAACAGAAGTAACTGACTTCGTACAGGCAAATTGACATGCATATTATCTTTTCTTTCCAGCAAATACAAACCATGCATAAGTAACATTAATCAGGAAAGAAAAAAAAAACTCAGGTTTGCACGTTTCGGAACACGTTTTTACGTATCAATGATGTATTCAACATGCGTTAGCCATTTTGAATCAAATCTACAATGTGGTAAACACATGCATCTTAACTGGTAAGATGACAGACTGGTCTTCTGGTAAACACATGCATCTTAACTGGTAAGATGACAGACTGGTCTTCTGGTAAACACATGCATCTTAATTGGTAAGATGACAGACTGGTCTTCTGATGAGAAAATAACAATATCAAATCTACATACACTAACGAAGAGTGAACACAAGTACATATTCGTCATACTCAACAACAAAAATACAGAACTTAGAGGAAAATCAATTCGGAAAGTCCATAATCACATGGCAAAATCAAATAACAAAACGCATCAAAAACGAATGGACAAGAACTATCATATTCCTGACTTGGCACAGGCATTTTCAAATGTAGAAAATGGTGGATTAAACCTGGTTCTATAGAGCTAACCCTATCACTTTAATGACAGTCTCATCAAAATCCGTTATATTTACATTGATGCGTTAAATAAACAGACACAATAGATAAAATAGTCAAAATATGGGTACATCAGTCATCATCGTATAACAATTTTAAAAGAAACAATTTAACAGAACACAAAAACACATACTATCTACGAACACATTGATTGATTTGAGTTTCTGACGTCAGAGGTTTTCTAAACGTCACATAAATTTGTCGTTCAATGTGCATACAAACAATTTTAAAATTTACATAGGCAATGTAAGCATACAGGGTTAAAAAATCAAAATTATGTAAGAATAAATTACAGAAATAGACTGAGATTTAAACTAGTCCAAAAGTTATAGATAGAATTTATGAGAATTCAAAAAAAGTTAATTCCACTACGCGATTGAATGATTTTGACGTTTGTTGTTTAAAGCATATAGTAATTCATAATAGAAATATATTATAATGACATATAATAGACCAACATCATACTGACGGGATCTTTAAAGTACAAATTTACGTTATACGAACAATAATCATGCATCATTATTTGATTGTTATTTTTTTTGTAAGTCTTATTGTTTTTGTGAGTTGAATTAACAATTAAAAAAAACAATAGTGTGTAAATGTATATGATTAAAAGCATAATCAAGTTGTTGTAATATATGAAATCATGTGAAATACTAATAATGATGCATGCGTTGTGTATTAAAGCACTTTAACGCGTACAGTACGTCAATATCGGAATTATTGTATTTTTAGTATTAAATATCAGCTGATCATCTATAATGACGGACATTTTATTAAACAAAATTGGAATATTAAAATTGTAATTATGATTATGAAAGAATCTAAATAATTGTATGATAGAGGTGCATTGTTCATGTAACTGGTTTGATGAACTGGATTATCAGCCTATTATCTCTAATGATTATTCGTTTGTTATGAAACCAACCAGAAATATTAATATCGTAATTGTGGTATTTAAGTTTCTAAAACAATTATATGATAGAATTGCATTGCTCTTTAACTGTGATTTTGCTTACTAACAGACTTTAAAATAACTCATACACGTTAATCAAAAGATAGAGTTATTCAATAACGATGAGAATAATTACTGGCATTATGCTCAATATTCATCAATCAAATCTGGTCATAACCTTTAAAGAAGCATGAGATTAAATGTAATGCGGGGTTCACACATTGCCGATTATTGCTCCCGTTTGAGATCAGACAGCGATACGACACGAAAAGTGTAAAAGTCGGATTACTATCCTCAGTAATCTGGAATGTCCTATCATTGTCTGAACGCAGTCGTTTAAGTTCGTAACAGATTCCTACGGGTCGGGAAAAGTCCGAATAGTTCGGCCAAGCACCCCGACAGTTAAGTGCGTCCCATAACATTCGGGGAAACTCAGCCGATTTTGTCTAGTCGGATTACAATCGTGCCTGCGTCGTGCAAATTCTGATGTATCGGATCAAAATCCTAACAATGGTATGTGTATTCTGGACGGAGTCCTGTTGAACGGGAATGATCTGGAGAAATTAATCATTGCTGTTTTTCTGCTGATTGAGTCCAGATTGTATCCAGATCTTGTCAATTGCGAACCGTTTTTTGCCGAAACCGTTCCGGAACAGGCCCGTTATTAATACGAAATTCGTCAATGATACCAACGTCAGAGTCCCGACAATGACAGAATACAATACGACTGAGACCAGACAAAGACGTTTGTAATGCAATAGAGCGGGCCGTGTTAGAATTACGTTCCGACAATACCTGATCATCTCGAGTAATCCGACAGTTTTCGATCGGATAACTTCCGTCAGCGTCGGTTCACCGTCTGGTCACAGTCTGATCTCTGTCGGATAACATTCGGAAGAATCTGGACGCAGTCGTGACAGACTCGGTCGAATTTTACCTGGCGAAAGATACAAAATGAAATAGAAGCGGATTGAAAACGCGAATATCGGGATAAATTCGCTTTGAAACGGTTGAATATCGACGCTTCCTGAAGACTTTCTGATTGTTGTAGACTAGTGATTATTTTATTTGTTTTACAAATTTTAATTAAAGTTTGAATTTCCATTCACGATTAACAGGATCTTGATCAGACTTTTGACAAATTTTACTCGGAAATGGTCCCGTCAAGGACGGCAGTAAAAATCGTGAATGTGTGACCCCAGCTTAAATGAGGGGCAATATATACCAGAGGCATATGCAAACGTATTGATCAAAAATAAATGGGCAACGACATGGCTAAAAAAAAACACACACAAAAGTACACAAGACACAACACTTAAGTGCATACGATACAGTAGAGAGCCCTCGTTGATTTTTTCTTAAAATTTTGATAGAAGGTCAATTTCAATATGTACTTTTCAAATATGCAAAGAAAAAAGTACCTTCATGACTTACTTTTTGAGATAATTTGGTTTGAAATTTGCATATTTGGAAGAAAATCCCTGAAATTTCATAAATTATGACTTTTAAAGAAAGTTACGATACTTTTGAACGACAAGTCATAACTTCACCGGGTTTAGTGTTAAATATATTCCCTTGATCCATGGCATCAACATGCTGAAATAAGTTTAAGGTTAAATCAAATCATCATTTTCCGGATTTAGAGTGCTATATCCGAAATAAAGAAATTGACAATATTTTTGCGTCTTTTCGGAAGTGCAGAAAAAACTTGATCGTTGTTTTTTTCCTGAAATTTTGGCGGAGTATTCTTGAAAAAGTACTTGATTGATTGCAAAAGAAAAAAAAATGGGGTCCATGTGCTTGTTTTTTCAATAAAAGTCATAAACCTTTTTTTTTTACGACGTCTGTCAATATGGCGCTTAATTACGTTAAATTCAGTTTTAATCGCAACAACGTCGTGCAATCATTCCCGCCGTACACGAGTTCGCTGTCAAGTATATGCTGGTGTTTTTCAAAGTGTGGATACTTATCATTAAAATTTATAAGATGGTTAATCATAAAATTGAAAAACATTTGTGCTAAATATTTACGAAACGAAATTTGGACAGGATACTTTTCATAATAAGAAAAAAGACTTGAAAAAAGGATTCTAGCAGATTGCTTTGTTAGATGTACGGCAAAAAAGAAAATCAGATAGAAGTATAAAGGTGCATCTCCGTCCAACATTAGTTCTAAATTACTTCATGTACTGTAAGAGGATAGACAACATTATTGACATGACAACATGTGAACCAACTATAAATTAAGAGAGGTGATACTATAAATTGACAACAGTATTACCTTCAACAATGACAAAACCGATACCGTATAGTCAACAGGACTTTAAAAGGTCCCGACGTATTTTGATAACCTGCATGTCATGATTTATCATCTAAAACTAAAACAGTTAACAATCTATAAAGCCAGTAGAATGAATGTAAGATACATTAATTTTGCCGTACAAATTTCACATAAGAAAATACCTGTACCAAGTCAGAAAAATCGCAGTTGTTATCCATTTGGTTGAACTTTGGATTTTTCCATTTGATAAAGATCTTTCCTTTTTGAATTTTCTTCAGAGTTCAGTATTTTTGTCATTTTACTTTTTAATGTCTGTACCAATGGAGGAATATGACCGTTGTTTTCCATTTGTTTGGTGTGTTAAATTGTGCTTTTGGCTCTACCATTCCATTAAGAACTTCCCGTTTGAATATTCCGAAGAGTTCGGTATTTTTGTTATTTATCATTTCTTTTTTGAAATAAATACATCCATGCATAAAGATTCGTTGAAAGTTACTGACATCATGCTGAAATCACGGACTTCTCTATTGGTGTAAGGAAAAAAGTTTCGGACAAGTTGTTTTGAAGTTACGGACATCGTCAGTGTTTTGGCAAATCAGGCTGCAATCGTTTTATATTTCAGAGTTTCCCTAAAAGATTTATTTAACTTTTTAATTACTGAACGTTTCTTTTGTATTCATGGTATTGCAATTATATATGAGCAAACTTCCTAACCGAAGCCAGGCGGCTCCATCTAAGTTACCCACGACCGTTTAAGCACAGTGATACTTGTTTGTCTAGAAGAAGAGCTATATTGAATGTGGGACACATTGGGATCGAAGCTTGACGCGGGATTGCCGATTTTTTGTAAGCGTAACACGTGAAAGTCAAATTATTATGTCGTGAAAACGGGAAATGAGGTCTAGCAGGACCAGGGAAATCACAAAACAATGAGAATTTCTTACGTACATAGTGTAAGCGGGATACGGGAATCTGACAAAACAATAAGAGGGATCCGGGATCGGAACCCCCCAATGAAACCCCCTTGAAAACACTTTGTTCGTCTCTCCGATCGTCTAACTATACGACGAATTTTAACGTGTTTACACTTTCTGATCTGTCTGTCTGTAATTAGTGTACATTTGTCGATGCTTCTATTTTTATCTCTCAATACATTGAAGTACAATAGGGACATGCAAATAGGAAGACATGGTATGATTACCTATGAGGTAAATCTTAACCAGAGATCAAATGGCTAAACAACTATAGGACATCGGACGGCCTTCAACAATGACCGCATAGTAAGCTACGAAAGGGTCCCTTCATGACAAATGCAAAACAACTCAAACGGGAAACTTACGGTCTGATTTAAGTACAAAACGATGAACAAAATACAAATATGATGAACAATACCAAACGACACCATTTTATTACAAGCCCTTTTATCAGCATGTGAACGGGTGTTTTCGTCTTTGGTCTTTTACATCCAGTTTCATATACAAAAAAAAGAATAACTGACGTGTGACAATTCTGTATCTATTGGGTTATATTTTTCTAAATTTCAAACCAAAAACGACACCAATATATTTTTTGGAAATCTTTTTAACGGACTTTCATTTACAGTTTTTCTAAATACACATACAATATTATATGTTTTTAAAATATCAATTAAAATATTTTTATGTGCTAATTTCAAGTCAAGAAAAGGATGAGACACTAGTACTCTCTTTATTTCCAATTTTATTTACGAACATGTGTGTTATACGAACTTGTCCACCAATGAGGGTCTCGCACATGCAGTCGGTTTTGTTATATCATTGATAGTCTGTTTACTTTGGCCTTACAATGAAAATTCTCCGTAAAATTTGGAGGCTGCCAAATGCAAAACAAAAAAAGAAAGAAAAAGACACAAACTTTATTATTTTGATTCCGATGTTTTTCAATTCAAGGTATTATTATCTACTTCGACTTTATAATCAATAAATGAAAATAACAGTTCTCGTCATGAAAAATATTGCACAGCTGTACAACACGCCGTAGAAATGACTTTTGTGTATGGATTTCAACACCAGACCCGATTCGGCCACCCTACGGGCCATATATTTTGTTAATTTTTTCTCATTAATCACGGGTTCATACGTTTTCTCATTTCTTTAAGTTTCGTTAAAATAACATTTGGATGTCATAAATGTGCAATTAAATATTTGCCACTGGACGTTAAGCAGGTACCAATACTCATAATTAGCTATTGCAGGTAGTTTTGTTCCGAATTGTGGTTTTGGTAAAATGTTTTTCAGCATTTTACAGTTTAAGCAACGTAAGATAGACCCCAATTCCTTGCAATTTTTCTTTCTCTATATTGAGCAGATTCCGCTGGGCCGTGCAGTTTTCGCAGTTATTCAGTACTAGACTAAAAAGCTCCACAATTCGTCTTCCGTCTTTCCATGGTTAACTGTCAGTTCTGTCTTCTGTGTCTATTAACATTTCTTCAATTTCGTCATGCAAAATTGTATTTGATTTATTTTTGTACATCTCAAGTATTTCCTTTAATCTCACTGCTTTTCGGCGGGTTTCTCCGTCCTTTAGAAACGGCATGGCCACTTTTTTAGCAGGTACTTTTTTGAAATTCGCACAATCGGAATTAATGACGTCAGTGAATATTCCGCGAAATATGACCTTTTTAAAGCGACGTCGCGAAATGTCAACGTTTTTATTAGAAACATCGCGAAATTACAACGTTCTGCTTACCAACGTCGCGAAAACAACACGAACAGTTTTGAAAACGTTATTATCTGCCCCTGCTACTGTATCGTATTCCCTTAAAACTAAAGACAAAACAACACGACCACCTCCAAAACCAGGGAGTGATCTCAGGTGCTCCCGAAGGGTGAGCAGATACTGATCTTCATGTGTAAAGTACACATATCCATGAGTATCTCGTGTATTCTCGACTACGCTGTCATAATGCCCTTTATTTCAGAGGAGTTCTTTTTCCTTAGCACCAGACCACATAAATCAAATTATGTTGTAAGTAACTCGATCATATTAATCGTCTTGAAAGAAAGGCTAAATTTTCCCTTGAATGATGGGGTAATCTTTTTATCACAATGAAAGATTTTCGAAATAAATAATTGATGCATAAGACACGTGAAATAAGTTGTTATTTCCTGCATTGAACTAACACATATCGTAATTCCCAAATGACCTTTATTAGGCTTATGATGATTAAAACGTGTTACGTATCTCCTGGCTATTTGTGATATTCATTCTTTAATGAAAATATTCTTTTTTGTCGAATTTAATTTAGTTTGATATGGTTTTGTCTTTTTTTTTTAAATTTTACTCATGGCGCTGTCATTTTATTTTCAACTAATGAGTTTAAATGCCCCTTTTCTTTCGCCTCTCTTTTTCAGAAAAAAGTTAAAAATCAAATTAATATTTTGTAAAATGTCAACGATAGTTATGATACAATGGATTTAATGAGAAGGTTTAATTCAACACATGTTAGTAAGAACCGTAAACTCCCAACATAACAAATGGAACCTTTATAAATAGTAGAGCGTCTTTGTAAAACGACAATATTTCAAAATCTGTTTAACCCTTGATCGATACGAATTAGACAAGTGTATTTGATAAAACAAAACTTACCTGAAACAAAAGACAAGAACAAACAAGACAAGACATGACATGACAAACCAAAAAACGTACAACACAACAAAAATTTAAAACCCTCACTGTTAATTAACTTATATTCGTGACCGATTTATTTTTCGTTAGTACAAAAAACAATGCTACTAAAAATCGTCGCGAATATGATATACTAAATCCTTCCTTTTCAAACTACTTCAAGTAAATTTGAAAATCAAGGATTTAATTCGCTGCTAATAAGGAATAAATATTCTGACATCGGACTCGGACTTCTTTTGAATGAAGTTTTACTATGCTTAATGTTGTCTTTTTGATTTGTTTAGTTTTTTTTCTACATTGGCTAGGGGTTTAGGGGAAACGCGTTGAGAAAAAAAACCAGCCGCGCTTTGCGCTTGTCCCAAGTCAGGAGCCTCTGTCCTCTTTTAGGATTTTTAAATTTAGTTTCTTGTGTATATTTTGGAGAACTAGTTTACATTTTTGTTTAGCTGCAAGCTGAAGAATGCCTCTAGTTGTTGGAGATCATAACTGCATTGAGGACCCGTTGGTGGGCTGTTTTTTGTTCTTTGGTAAGGTTGTTGTCACATTGTCTTTTACACATTCCCCCATGTCCATTCTCAATTTAATAGAAATGACTAAACGCGAACAAAATGAACTGCGAAATAAGTTGGATTAGAGTATATTGATCAACAGCAATAGTAGTACAATGATATTTACTATAATTTCCTCAAAAGAATAAAATGAAATATAATATTTTAAGTATAGTTAGTGGAAAGATATTGCATCGCCGTCGTCGGTTAATTAATCACGATCAACTTACATCAAAGTATAATATAACCATTCAAAAAGGTGTTAATAATCATACTTTTCGGTACCAGGGAGCCAATAGGAATACATCAATGAAAGGTATAAAACAAATGTACGCTGTGTGCGGGCAGTTTTTTTTTTTTAATATGTAGAACTTGGATTCATTGTCATCGTGTATCTTTGCTTATAAGATATAGGCATGTATTTGTCACGTATTCTATTTATAATAGTTTCGTCTTTCGCTCTGCTTTTAAATTTCATTTCCCTTATGGTGTTAAACAAATCGTCGAAGTTACGCAAGTCGAGATTCGAAAAATTAGTTATATATTTGAGCATAAGTGACATCATTTTTCTTATTGAAGCTAACATTTACGTTCTATTGACAGAATTTGATACCGGACTTAATAAACCATACAAGTATACTTGTCTTAGTGTTATAAACCTAACAGCTGGCACATATATATTTGCACTATTCCAAGGTTTTTTAATTTGTTTGGAACGTCTCAATGCAACATTTGCTGTAGAAGTAACAGCCATTAGAGGAATAACATCAAACAAAGGAGTTGTTATTGGATGCATTGTTTGTCATCTAAGCTCAGTTCTTCAAACGGTAATTGAAATATTTCTGTTTCGAACCAATTTATCAGCATGTGATACCAGTACGTCAGATATCAAGACAACTTTATTTATGCGTGCTATTCCAATTGCATTTCTTTGTATTTGTACCGTCGTTATTTATGTAACGATCGTTGTTAGAATATACATGAGACAATATAATCACCCTTCTAAAACTATGATGGAACAGTTGATGATAAAGGCTCTTAAAACACTAAGTATAGTGATATCCGTCACTCTTATTGCTAACGCACCCGGTTTTATTATGGAATTTTATGCGGAATTCCATGAACGTTCGGAACACATAATTAACTGGATTTTTTACTGTAAGACTTTGACAATGATTCATCCTCTTATAGATCCGATAATTTATGTTTTTCGTCTGCAGGATTTTCGTGAACAGATTGCAAAGTATCTTTGTAGAAAACAGGATTTGCAAAATGAATCGAGAAGAGGCAACACGAATGTCACTTTTGATTTCAGCATGTGAATAAAGATAAAAATTAAACACTCTGAAAGTATGACAAATGGGTTAGAGTTATATCTCCTGTTACACAAAGACAGTTAATTCACATTATAATTACTATCATCTGACTCCTTCTAGAAAACGTCAGGAAAGCAGCACAGTACTATTGAAAACATAAACCAGCCTAGTTATAACTATACAGACGTTGTACAGGAACATTTGATTGGTTTCTTCTCAATCTGAATTTAGTATAATGTACAAAAAGTATGATAGTGATTAGCTTAAGAACCACAGTATTTTCCACGGATTCCCTCTTTGCACTTTGATTTGAGCTTTTCAAATTTCATCTAAAGTCAATAATTGTGTCTATTTCACTATACAAATGATCTATAAATCTTTGTTTTAAATGTTTTAAAATATATGTATATATCTGTACCAGTTACTTTTCAGTTCATTTTCCCTTTATTTTTTTTCACATTTCTGCTTGTTATATAATGTCTACTCTTTCTAGTATGCATTAGTTCTGTTATTTACTGTTTATTAGTGTGTTTGGACCACTTTTTTATATGGTCACCCATCATACTGTGAATTTTAATCCATTTAAACAATTTTAGAATTATAAGGTTATAAGTCAGTTATCAAGTTGCTATTGTTTATTGATGTTTATCTGAGATTATCTTTGAGTTTGATTTTTAATCTGTATATATTAACATTTAAAACTTATGATAGAAGTTTTAAAATAACGTTTTATATGGAATACCTTTAAAATGGATTATATTGTGCCGTGTAACATACGCCTCACATTCTATATTGATATTTGTGCCCGTGTAAATAAGCCAAATAATTCTTATAATCCGTTTGGATGTGCTCCTCATTAGCAGGAGGAAGATACAGAAAAGAAGAAGAAGAAGTTTGATGTTTACATTTGATTGACATTTTGTTACCCAATAACTTTTTATGTATATGTTTGCCTCATTGTTGTTGACCGTACAATGACCAGTTTAGTTCTTGACCCTTTGTCATTTCTCATTTGTATCCAAACCCCATCTTCTTATCTTCAATAGAGTCCAACAATTTTAAGAAGAATCTACCAACTGTTTTAAGGTATTCCTGATTCGGAAAGACAATAAGATGATTACCAATCTCGTCTTTAGATTTTACTTCTTTGTTAAAAGCTACGGCGCGGTTAAAACAATCATTGTCAATCTCGTCTTTAGATTTTACTTCTTTGTTAAAAGCTACGACGCGGTTAAAACAATCATTCGGTATACATAACGGTCGTTTTGGTTATTCATGAAGTATTCAAAATGAGTGTAGCATGGTGTAGTTTTTAAATCTTTTTTAATGTTTCAGATAATACACTTGTATTAAAATAGTTAGAATTAGGGCCCGCATTCATTTTAAACTGACAGCTTCGGCAAACTCGAAAACGACAATTTTGCGCGATGACTTCCACCGTTTCCAATCGCTTTTGTTATAACTATAAAGTTACGTGCTCGTGAACAACGTCAATTATTTTTGTTAGTCAGTCATGTTTATATCGCAAAAGATGAAACCGGTTGGAGAAAACATTTAATTATTTGATATATGGTGAAAATATTTTTTTGTGATGCATCGATTTATATAAAAACAATTTAACAGTATTTTTTTCCTTAACCTTTATCCACTGTTTTCTAAATAAGGAAATGCAAGTACCAAGTGAGGAATATGACAATTGATTTCAATTCGTTTGATGTGTTTTAGCTTTCATACGAGACATTTCATTTTGGAATTTTCCTTGGAGATTGATACTTTTGTTAGTTATCGTTTTACATACTTCTTACTGTACATGTTATGCAATAAATGATAACGGGCAAAAATCAACCCAAGATGTATAAATACATACGATAACAAATATAATTGTAATATTGTAATATAAATGAATGAAACTGTTGTAGGTCTTTGTTGTATATGGCACACTTGAAATATGTACTGGTACCTTGGATGTTAAACGTATATTAATTTACAGAGTACATGAGGTCTGGATAGGTGGTCATTCAATTATGACCCTTTCAAAATTTTACCCATTATTCTCTTTTCTTTATTTTAGCACCACATTATTCCATTTTATTTTTTGTTTCATTTTCCCCTTAAAGTGATTTATATATTTTGATTCATTTTTCTCTAATAATTATTTTTATTTTTTGTGCCATATTTGTACCAATATTTTTTTTATTTTTTTTTTGGCCCATTTGTCTATGATCGCTAAACCTCCCTCCAGACACTCATTCATTCACAGAACATTGAAACAAAAATAATCTTCCTTAAAAGAAGTAGTTCTAATAATGAATGTTAGGTTCTGTCTTATAACTGTTTTTCACTCAGTACCAACATCGACACATACATTTCAGTTCTTCTCTTAAAGGTCTCACTGTTGAAAAAACAAACAATGCATCCATGATATAAAAAACAAGCGAGAAAAGTCTGAATAATCCAGAATACGAATGGTCGAAATAACTAATTGTTCCCAAGAATGATACCAATATGATAAACTGTGGAGTGAAAGTTAAACAATGCATAACAACTAGTCCAATCAGAATATTGAGTGCATTTAATTTCTTTCTTGCTGTTTTTTTAACTGTCGGAGTTTGGAAATCTTGTACTTGTATTTCAGCGTTAATTGGCTGCACCATTCTAATTCCAATCGTCCTGATAGTCTTCCGTATATTTAAACATGTAAGAATACACATTGGTATTTCGACAATGTAAATAGACAATGTGTAAATGACACCAACGGCTATTCGTATTTCAGCTGTAAGAACAGCACTTGATATGCTCACCTCATCGGTGATGAAAAATGCTGTACGGAAAACAGTCATGTACATAAACACGACAGTGAGTACAAAAATAGCGACGGAGACAATACCTAGTTTTTGTCTTCTTTTTAGTATTACAGACTTGATGTGAGGGAAAGAAGCCTGATATCTATCAATAGCGATAATGGCCGTCTGCGTTACGGAGGACTGCATACAAATCATATTATGCACTATACATACAACATGAACATAAGGATAATAATACGAATATATACCTTGAAGTATAAAAAACTGATATGTTAATAAAAACAAATGCACCGATACAATGAAGCAACAAAATAGGAAAAATTACATCGCAAATTCTTTGTTTTCATGAAAAATATGAAAGCAGTGGCATTCAAAATGACTGCCGCCAATCCAAGTCCAATGTTTACACTACTAAGAACAAATGTTGTATGTTTGATATCATTATCATATGAATTATTAGACACATTCATTTTAGTTCTTCAACGTCGAGGTTAATACAATTGAATGTTCCATAGACCTGTTAAACCATGCGTTGCTTCTTGACTAAGTGACTGAATACCACAAATCAGTAAGTCACGTTATCAATATCTCCTATATATATGTATATATAAATATATATATAACTCGTCTAAACATCAACCCAACAATGTTAGATCTGTAAATTTGCTTTCGCAAATTTTTGGTTCTTCCTCTGCCGGGATTCGAACCCATGCTACTGTGATATCGTGACACCAAATCGCCTGCACTGCAGTCGTCCCGCTAGACCACACGACCAACTGGGCTCTCAAAAAAAGAGCCTCCGGTGGGCATGTGTTACCTTTCCACGTCAGTTTTAATCTAGCGGCGTACTACAGTACATGATATATAAGGCATAAAGATGTTATTGTTACAGATCAGCTAAATTATCTATAGTAAAGGATCCTACAAATTAATGTAAGATACAGTCACAGAAAATAATTATATTCATAAGTACGTCTGAGTCAGTGACAACCCTACAACAGATGTATCCATCGGATCGCCATCAATGATGGTGATACATGGCTGTGTACATAATGTATATACAACTCGTCTAAACATCAACCCAACAATGTTAGATCTGTAAATTTGCTTTCGCAAATTTTTGGTTCTTACCTCGCCGGGATTCGAACCCATGCTACTGTGATATCGTGACACCAAATCGCTTGCACTGCAGTCGTCCCGTTAGACCACACGACCAACTGGGCTCTCAAAAAAAAGAGCTTTCGGTGGGCATGTGTTACCTTTCCACGTCAGTTTTAATCTAGCGGCGTACTACAGTACATGATATATAGGGCATAAAGATGTTATTGTTACAGATCAGCTAAATTATCTATAGTAAAGGATCCTACAAATTAATGTAAGATACAGTCACAGAAAATAATTATATTCATAAGTACGTCTGAGAATTGAAATAAAGCATCCTGCTAATGTCAGTTTCCGTGATTTTTTTGTTTAAATCAGAGTGATACTTTACAAAGTAGTATTTATTCCTTCCTAAGACAAGATACTTGTATCTACGTTGGCCATTCCTTTTTATGAAGCAAAGCAATACCAACTCTTTCAATTTGTCTTATAGTTTGGAATGTGGAATACTTGTGTAAAGAGTAGAAAAGTCAAATGTTTTAATACTGTTATAAGATGAAGGAGATTTAAATTGTATGTACTCTAAAAGATCTTTGGAATTTTTAATTATCCACATCTGATTCACGCCACCTCTAGAATAGGCAGTTTCACAATATCTTAGAAAAATTCATAAAACGAAAATTCTATCCACCGTTAAAAAACCATGTTGTATTGGTTACATTAGTGGATTCAAAGAGGGGACATAGAGGACATTTCAAACCAGATGCTCCGCAGGGCGCAGCTTTATACGACCACAGAGGTTGAACCCTAAACGGTTGGGGCAAGTATGGACACTACATTCAAGCTTGATTCAGCTCTAAATTTGGATTGTGATAAAATAATTGACACAGCATAGGTTTCTGACATTCTGTGGTCTAATGAACTTTAAAAAAATGTTGCCCATGACCAATTCACTATGCCGTTGAAAATTATTATTGTCAAAAAACTGTTTGAAGAAATTTTCTTTTTATTTATGAAATCCGAAATGAGAAAAAATTAACAACCCCCCCCCCCCCCCCCCCCCCCCCTTCAATTTATTTTCACATCTCTTATTCCAAAACTGATCTCAATTCAATTTCTAATTGAGTTAATAACTACTCATTTAAATACATCATAACAAATTAAGATGTAAAAAACCTGTTTATTATAAATAAATGGTGAAGATTGTTTTAATCAATCAGTTGGTAGAAAAAGTGAATATACATGATTGTATATTGTATAAAACAATGATTTAAGTTGCTGTAACTACTATTCTGGAATAAAGAAAGATAACTCAAATTAAAAAAAATTCTTGCTATTGCTCAATATTATGCAATTAGATATGTCTTACTATTGCCCAATACTGTTCAATTGAAAATACTTGTATTGCACAATACTTTGCAATTGAAGATTTCTTGCTATTGCACAATACTGTGCAATTAAAATTTTCTTTCTATTGCACAATACTGTGCAAGTGAAGAATTTTTGCTATTGCTGAATACAGTGCAATTGAAAATTTCTTGCTATTGAACAATACTTAATATAATAGTTTTGGATCCTGATTTGGACCAACTTGAAAACATGGCCCATAATCAAAAATCTAAGTACATGTTTAGATTCTGCATATCAAAGAAGCCCAAGAAATCAGTTTTTGTTAAAATCAAACTTAGTTTAATTTTGGACCCTACGGACTTTCATTTGAAAACGGGATAAAAATTAAGAATCTACATAACACAGTTATATTTGGCATATCAAAGAACCCCATTTTTTATTTTTTATCAAATCAAACAAAGTTTAATTTTGGACACCGATTTGAACCAACTTGAAAACTGGGCCCATAATCAAAAATCTAAGTACATGTTTAAATTCAGCATATCAAAGAAGCCCAAGAAATCAGTTTTTGTTCAAAATCAAAAAAAGTTTAATTTTGGACCCTTTGGACCTTAATGTATACCAATTTGAAAACGGGACCAAAAATTAAGAATCTACATACACAGTTATATTTGGCATATCAAAGAACCCCGATTATTTAATTTTGTTGAAATCAAACAAAGTTTAATTCAGACCCTTTGGGCCCCTTATTTCTAAACTGTTAGGACTAAAACTCCTAAAATCGACCCAAACCTTCATTGTATGGTCATTAACCTTGTGTTTTAATTTCATAGATTTCCATTTACTGATACTAAAGTTATGGTGCGAAAACCAAATGCCTTCGGATGACAACTACGGCGCCAATGTGATACCAATATACGACCAAAACATTTTCAATTTTTGCGGTCGTATAAAAATGTTTTTGTTTGACATTATATACTAGTTACGCAACCTTTTCTCGAACCCTGGATCAAATATTTTATTGTGGATCATAACTCTTACTCCTGACATTGGAAAGTCAAACACAGAACGGTGTAGACATATATTAAGCCTGAATGTTCTAACAAAAAGTATTACAGAAATAGGAACTATTATTTTATCTATTAAGTAATGTACTTTTAAACCCCGAGGTGAACAATACAAATAACAGTGCAAACGACCATACAATCATTCAAAAATCATAATCGTATACTGTTATAATACTCAATGAGGTGTCGACACAATCTTCCTAAGAGCAAACGACTTTTAAATAAATGGAACAGCAAGCTGCATAATCTTAAAACAAAAGATCAAAGTAAAAGGAATCTACTATGTGAATCGCATCTATCCCATCGAATTGGAGATAAAGGATACTACAGATACAGTCAGCTTCATATCTTGAATTAAATCTAGAAATTGACAATGATGATCGGTTGAGGACAAAACTTTACGACAAAGGAGATGATTTCAGCTTTCCAATTGTGAACTTTCCATTTCTAAGTAGCAACATTCCAGCAGCACCTGCATACGGGGTATATATCTCCCAATTGATACGATATTCCCGTGCTTGCATTTCCTATCATAATTTTCTTGATAGAGGGTTACTGCTCACAAGGAAGCTATTAAACCAAGAGTTCCGAATGGTGAAGTTGAAATCATCCCTTCGTACATTTTACGAACGCCATCACGAGTTGGTTGACCGTTATGGAATAACCGTTTCACAAATGATATCGGGTATGTTCCTTACGTCGTAACTACAATCCCCTTCCCTTTCATGAATTTGACCTACCGAATTAGACTGTTTACCGGATTTGTAATCACATAAGCAACACGACGGGTGCCGCATGTGGAGCAGGATCTGCTTACCCTTCCGGAGCACCTGAGATCACCACTAGTTTTTGGTGGGGTTCGTGTTGTTTATTCTTTAGTCTTGTTTTTCTGTTTGTCTTTTTCATTCTTAGCCATGGCGTTGTCAGTTTGTATAAGATTTATGAGTTCGACTGTCCCTTTGGTATCTTTCGTCTCTCCTTTATAACCACTGGGTCGATGTCTCTGCTGGTGGACAGTTTGTCCCCGAGGACATCATCCGCCCAGTAGCAAACCTACAATTGCATGAACTCACGAAGAACTAACAGGAAACTGGCTCGGACGTCGCCCGTGCAGTATTAAAAGGTCCGAAACAGACGTCACCATGGACACGGTGTCGTATGATACGGCAGTAGTCCCCTCATCACCAGACATGACAAATATCACAAACACGACTCATTCAGATCATCGTCCTAGTGACAACAGCAGTATTACACATATACAGCCTTGTTCAGTTCTCCTTAAACACATTTTGGTTTTTGATGACACAGTACTACACTGTCGCATTTCAAAATGTGAGACCAAAGGCTGCAAAACTTGTGCTATTTTAATTACAGATGCTGAATTCACTAGCAATTTGACCAAGAAGTCATATTTTACCAGAAGTTACGATGATCTGAATTGTAAATCGATAAATGTCGTCTACGGATTAGAGTGCAACCTTTGCGGATTGGTATACGTCGGTGAAACGAACGGAAGGCTAAACAAACGTATGTGCGATCATAGATTAGACATTAACCTCAATGCTAACGACATTCTATACCAGAATTTCAATCAGCTAGATCATTCCATCGTTTCTATGAAAAAAAAAGTAAAATCACAAAAATACTGAACTCAGAGGAAAATCAATTTGGAAAGTCCATAATCACAGTTCGAATTATCGAAAAGATATACCATAGCTCTAACAATCCTAATCTTTGAACGACTCTCCGTAGACAAAAAGAAGACTACTGGATTAGACAATTGGAACTGCAACACCGTATGGCTGCAATGACAAAAGTGATGGTATAGGTATTCTATCTAGTCCTTCGTGTAACTCGGTGAATGTGATGAATATTTTCAACTCGACTCCTCGACGTAGACGTAGTCATGGTCATCGTCATTATACATCACCTCTCTGCATGATGTCTCTATTTATGACTTGCTGCCATGCATACAAAAACCGTTAGGTATTCATCACATTCGCACGAAACTTTATTCATTACCCCTTTCAAAACTTCATTCTCTGTTCAATTTATGTTTGGAATCCACTGTTACAAACCCTCATTCAAACCAATACAAACTACAAGCTTTAATTTCGGATATTGCAAGTCACAGACTTTTCAAGCCAGTTCGAATTGGAAAAGATGAAAATAAGAAAAGATCTTTTCTAAATCTTCCCTTTGCCAACAAAGGTCTCGATGGCGTCAACATATAGGCAATATCCTTCATCATAAATTAGTTGAATCGAAAATACCTCCTTATTTCGAACACCAGTCTGTACCAATAATTTCTTATACCTATACCAAACCTATTGCAAAAAAATATTTCAGTTACAAACGCGTTTTGCGGGATCTCGATATTGACGACTTCAAGTCAAAACCTCCTGATTGCACATGTGCTAGTTCCCAATTCACATATAATCCTGATAGCCACGTTATTACCGGTGACCTTAACATTGTTTATAACACTTCTCTACGAAACGTGTTATCGAAAGGTCCGAAATATCGTGAGCCTAAATCCATCAATTGGAAATACAACTTTAAAATTTTGATGGATTTAGTCGAGGATTATGCCAGGCAATGGGCTAAGCGCGAGAAGGAAGACGTAGACCCTCTATCCGAATAGATTAAGACAGTGAGGTCGTTAATACAAATCAGAATTAATAAACTGAATGGGTCCATCAATGCCCATGCTACGTCAATCTTCAAAGACCCAAATGTTGCTAAAAACCTATCCGACCTCCATGATAAATATGTTGTTGTCCCCGCAGACAAAGCCCCAAATAACATCGCTTTTGTCTGTAAAAATTCCAAAGATCTTTTAGAGTACATACAATCTAACTCTCTTTCATCTTGTAACAGTATTAAAACATTTGACTTTTCTACTCTTTACACAAGTATTCCACATTCCAAACTATAAGACAAATTGAAAGAGTTGGTATTGCTTTGCTTCATAAAAAGGAATGGCCAACGTATATACAAGTATCTTGTTTTAGGAAGGAATAAATACTACTTTGTAAAGTATCACTCTGATTTAAACAAAAAATCACTGAAACTGACATTAGCAGTATGCTTCATTTCTATTGACAGAATATTTGTTATGTTATCAAGATACTTGATTTTTTGGTTGACAACATATTTGTTACGTTCGGAGGACGTGTTTTTCAACATTCTGTCGGCATTCCAATGGGAACAAACTGGGCCCCTCTACTTGCCGACTTATTCTTTATTATTATTAGTCTGACTTCATGCAGGAACTTCTTAGGAAGAAAGATAAGAAATTAGCAATATCCTTTAACTCTACTTTCCGCTATATAGGTGATGTTCTTTCACTAAATAATTCAAAATTTGGTGACTATGTGGAACGCATCTATCCCATTGAACTAGAGATAAATGATACTACAGATAAAGGTAAGTCGGCTTCATTTCTTGACTTACATCTAGAAATTGACAATGAGGGTCGGTTGAAAACAAAACTCTACGACAAAAGAGATGATTTTAGCTTTCAAATTGTGAACGAATGATATCGAATATGTTCCCTACGTCGTTACTTCAATCCCCTTCCCTTTCATGAATGTGTCCTACCGAATAAGACTATTTACCGGATTTGATATCACATAAGCAACACGACGGGTGCCACATGTGGAGCAAGATCTGCTTACCCTATCGGAGCACCTGAGATCACCCCTAGTTTTTGGTGGGGTTCGTGTTGTCTATTCTTTGGTTTTCTATGTTGTGTCATGTGTACTATTGTTTGTCTGTTTATCTTTTTCATTTTTAAACCATGGCGTTGTCAGTTTGTTTTAGATTTATGTGTTTGACTGTCCCTTTGGCATCTTCCGTCCCTCTTTAAACCGCATGATAACTGTAATTGACTGATTTTTTTTGATTTTTCATCAGAACAAAGATATTAGCTATATAAGTTCTGAAACTTGATCTACGTAAAATTTGGGTTTATACTGCTCTCGTTCTATTTGAGCAGTCAAAATGCGTTGACTATATTTCTATGTCGTATACAGTCGCTGACCCGAAATCACCTATCCTCATGAATATTTAAATAGAAGTTGCCGAAACTATATTTAATTTTTCATAAGACCTCTTCAACGTGTTCTTTTTTTCAATGTAAACCCGAAAATGGTGTGGGGTACGATTCAAACTTGTCTCTTTTACATTTTTTGAAAACACATATTTCACTTGGTTATATTTTTTGTTTTCAACCTATAAATCATTATGTTTTATGCTTATTGTTGATATTAAAGTCCATTCTCAAACAAATTCGTTCACTACATCGATAGCGGATTTCTAGAGATAATGTACATTTCATTGTGATGTATATTTCTCCTTCAACCATGAGCTAGGCCTTTTTTAAAGGGAGCGTTTCTAATATCTTAATCAAATAAAGAACATTAAAAACACATTAAACAATAATTGAAAATGATTTATTTTTCTAGATTGCAGTATAAAGACAATAATAGTGCATTGACCTGACATAACAACGATGAGGGGATTCGGCCCGCAGTTCCGCGTTTCTAATGCTCATCCTGATATAGTTGTTATGGCAGGTCATGGAGCTATTATTGTCTATTTAACTCTCGAAAATTAATTGATCTGCGAATATAAACGAGATGGGCGTAACATTGAACAGCCAATATTATGAAGTTATACGTTTGCACTCACAATATAATAACTGTGATTATTCTGGTTTATGATATATAGGTAATTATAAAAGAGCACTTCTCTCATTTATCGCTGAATACAGGAGACATCGATCCAATCAAAAAAATTCTCTCATTTATCGCTGAATACTGGAGACATCGATCCAATCAAATGAATTCTCTCATTTATCGCTGAATACTGGAGACAGAATCAAGCACATATGATTATCAAAGCATTTAAATTTCTTTCAGTGTATAACAACGAAAAGAATCGTGGACATTATTATACCATAGTTTATGTGAGTGAAAATTAATTTAAAAGTTCATTACTAAATAAATATGTGTCTATATCACTGGATCATACGAGCCTTGTAAAACAGCTGAATGAATTAAGGGAAAACAACATATAACATTTGTGAGTCAATAAAAGCAGTAGCGACTTTTCTTTACATATATTTTATCTATGTAACATATGCAATTGATTATGTGACTTGCCGTTTTGATATATTCAGACATGCAGTTAACATTCAACTTATGGTTCAGCAAATCTATGGAACAGCACAAACCAAGTCTAAACTGATAAGACGTTACTTTTGTAAGGATTACGTCCCTTTATTGTATTGCTACAAACTTATTACCGTGACGTTACGTTACCGTTAGTTACATTCATCCATGTTTATCACAAAGATGTGACTCCGGTTGGAGAAAATGTAGAGAATTATAGACTTAAAGAGTATTTTTAAATTTAATTTCATTTATATAAATTATATAATATATATATATATTTATATATACATATATATAGGAGATATTGATAACGTGACTTACCAATTTATGGTATTCAGTCATTAAGTCAAGATACAACGCATTGTTTAACAGGTCTATGGAACAGTCAATTCTACTAACCTCGACGTTGAAGAACTAAAATGAATGTGTCTAATAATTCATATGATAATGATACCAAACATACAACATTTGTTCTTAATAGTGTGAACATTGGACTTGGATTGGTGGCAGTCATTTTGAATGCCACTGCTTTCATATTTTTCATGAAAACAAAGAATTTGCGATGTAATTTGTTTTATAGACTTCTTTTTCCTATTTTGTTGCTTCATTGTATCGGTGCAATTTTTTTATTAACAGATCAGTTTTTTATACTTCAAAGTATATATTCGTATTATTATCCTTATGTTCATGTTGTATGTATAGTGCATAATATGATTTGTATGCAGTCCTCCGTAACGCAGACGGCTATTATCGCTATTGATAGATATCAGGCTTCTTTCCCTCATATCAAGTCTGTAATACTAAAAAGAAGACAAAAACTAGGTATTGTCTCCGTCGCTATTTTTGTACTCACTGTCGTGTTTATGTACATGACTGTTTTCCGTACAGCATTTCTCATCACCGATGAGGTGAGCATATCAAATGCTGTTGTTACATCTGAAATACGAATAGCCGTTGGTGTCATTTACACATTGTCTATTTACATTGTCGAAATACCAATGTGTATTCTTACATGTTTAAATATACGGAAGACTATCAGGACAATTGGAATTATAATGGTGCAGCCAATTAACGCTGAAATACAAGTACAAGATTTCCAAACTCCGACAGTTCAAAAAACAGCAAGAAAGAAATTAAATGCACTCAATATTCTGATTGGACTAGTTTTTATGCATTGTTTAACTTTCACTTCACAACTTATCATTTTGGTATCATTCTTGGGAACAATTAGTTATTTCGACCATTCGTATTCTGGAATATTCAGACTTTTCTCGCTTGTTCTTTATATCATGGATGCATTGTTTGTTTTTTCAACAGTAAGACATTTAAGAGAAGAACTGAAATGTATGTGTCGATGTTGGTACTGAGTGAAAAACAATTATAAGTCTGAACCTAACATTCAATTATTAGAACTACTTCTTTTAAGGAAGATTATTTTTGTTTCAATGTTCTGTGTATGAATGAGTATCTGGAGGGAGGTTTAGCGATGATAGACAAATGGGCCAAAAAAAAAAAAAAACTATTGGTACAAATATGGAACAAACAATAAAAATAATTATTAGAGAAAAATGAATCAAAATATATAAATCACTTGAAGAGGAAAATGAAACAAAAAATAAAATGGAATAATGTGGTGCTAATATACAGAAAAGAGAATAATGGGTAAAACTTTGAAAAGGTCATAATTGAATGACCACCTATCCAGACCTCATGTACTCTGTAAATTAATGTACGTTTAACATCCAAGGTACCAGTACATATTTCAAGTGTGTGTTATATAACAAAGACCTACAAAAGTCTCATTCAGTTATATTACAATATTACAATTATATTTGTTATCGTATGTATTTATACACCTTGTGTTGATTTTTGCCCGTTATCCTTTATTGCATAACATGTACAGTAAGAAGTATGTAAAACGATAACTAACAAAAGTACTAATTTCCAAGGAAAATTCCAAAACGAAATGTCTCGTATGAAAGCTAAAACACATCAAACGAATTGAAATCAATTGTCATTTTCCTCACTTGGTACTTGCATTTCCTTATTTAGAAAACAGTTGATTAAGGTTAAGAAAAAAATACTGTTAAATTGTTTTTATATAAATCGATGCATCACAAAAAAATATTTTCACCATATATCAAATAATAAAATGTTTTCTCCAACCGGTTTCATCTTTTGTGATATAAATATGACTGCCTAGCAAAAATAATTGACGATGTTCACGAGCACGTTACTTTATAGTTATAACAAAAGTGATTAGAAACGGTGGAAGTCATCGCGCAAAATTGCGTAAAATGGGAGACAATTCTCATGTGACATGATTGCAAGTGATGTAGTTTGGTACACGTGACACGATTTTTGCCCTTCACTCCATTGTATCAAAAAGTTTACGTAAAGGTAAACGTCTCTATTGTTGTTTTATTGATTTTGTCAAAGCTTTCGAAAGAATGTCACATTATGTTTTATGGCAAAAGATGTTAAAATGCGATATAAGTGGAAATTAACTGAATCTTATCAAATCAATGTGTTCTAATTTAAAAAATTGTCTTAAATTAGATGGTGAATTTTCCGATTTCATTCTTTGTAATGTTGGCCTAATGCAAGGCGAATCATTATCACCATTTTTATATGCAATTTATGTAAATGACATAGAAATTGAGTTAATTAAACGAGGAATAGAACCATATGAAGTAAAATTGTTGAATCTTTATTTTTCTGTGTGCAGATGATACAGTTCTCCTCAGCGAAAGTATTCATGAATTACAAAAAATGATAGTCACTGTATATGATAGTTCATACAAGAATGGTCTTGACATTAATTTAAGAAAAAACTGATAGAAAAATAAAGCATCGTTATATGTTGGAGAAGAAAATATCAATTATAAATAAATGTTTTGAAAAGTTTAATCAAGCTTGTGCATTTAACAAAAAACTTTACAGGATAATTTGATGAATAGCAACTATACAAAATTAGCAGACATGAAAATTAATTGTTGTAGTTTTTTGTTGTTTTTTTTTTGTTTTATTTATCTTTGTTTTTTTTTTTCTTTTTCTTAATCATCTTTTCTTTTATATATTTTTTTTTCTTTTTCTTATTCATCTTTTCTGGGTTTTTTTCTTTTTTCTTATTAATAATTTTCTATACTTTTTTTGTATCCTTTTTAATGAGATATCATCATGATCATTATAAAATGCCTACAAAATGTTATTTGTGAGACAAAATTAACTTTTGTGAGACAAAATTAACTTTTGTGAGACAAAATTGACTTTTGTGAGACAAAATTGACTTTTGTGAGACAAAATTCAATTTTGTGAGACAAAATTCAATTTTGTCATTTTTGTTGAGACAAAATTCAATTTTGTTGGGACAAAAATCAATTTTGTTGAGACAAAATTCAATTTTGTCTATTTTGTTGACACAAAATTCAATTTTGTCAATTTTGTTGAGACAAAATTCAATATTGTCAATTTTGTTGAGACAAAATTCAATTTTGTCAATTTTGTTGAGACAAAAGTCAATTTTGTCAATTTTGTTGATCCTATTGGTCAATTTTGTCTCACAAAAGTCAATTTTGTCAATTTTGTCTCACAAAAGTCAATTTTGTCAATTTTGTCAATTTTGTTGATTTATTGGTCAATTTTGTTTCACAAAAGTCAATTTTGTCAATTTTGTCTCACAAAAGTCAATTTTGTCAATTTTCTCACAAAAGTCAATTTTGTCTCACAAAAGTCAATTTTGTCTCACAAAAGTCAATTTTGTCTCACAAAAGTCAATTTTGTCTCACAAAAGTCAATTTTGTGTAACAAAAGTCAATTTTGTGTAACAAAAGTCAATTTTGTGTAACAAAAGTCAATTTTGTGTAACAAAACTCGATTTTGTATGCAAATTAGTTCACGGAAACCAAACTAAACTAATTTGAATACAAAATTGACTTTTGTCGCTCAATTTTCAAATTAGGTAACAAAATTCAAGTCTGTGTAACAAAAATGAATTTTGTCATGACAAAAGTGACTTTTGTCCGCTGATAGATAATTTTGTATGACAAAATTTTAAATTTGTAGTATGATACAAATTTTGTTAAACTGAAATCATTTTTGTTGAACAAAAGTCACTTTTGTCCGTACAAAATTGAATTTTGAGTACAAAACCACAAGAGTCCCATTTGGCGCCCCGTAATTATAGCCGTTAACAAAACTGAAAATGTCTTTGTCAAAAAACAAAGCTGAGGAACATTAAAAGTGATTGCGATCTCTTTTCTTGACTTTTCATTTCTTGTAAACGTAGACAGTTTGATTAAAAAGATTTCTTTGTCCACGAAAGACAAATTACTCCTCTGTCTTAGTCTGGAGATGTCACTTTGTCAACAGTATTTTTAAATTGCAGCAAATGGGTATATTAGAAACAGTGTGCGATTTGCCATCAACTGATCCCAATTCTGACGCATATATCGTTTTATGGTAGTTTAAGGCCCCTACGTGCAAAAAATAATTGATAATAATTCAAATATTGTCATGCAGAGAAGACATTGCATTTGATGTCTAAACGAATACTTTAAAGGCTGGACCGAGAAAAAGGCAAAGTGCTGGTACTAGACGGAAAATTGTTAGTTCTGGTATAACGCCAAGGGTTTAGAGTAATTTGATGACAACAAAACGGAATAGTTCAAGTTTCTTGCCGACAGAATTACATCTTTAGAGAAGAAGAAAAATCCTTATGTTACTCTACATGCTCAAAGTGAAATATTCTTTCAATATGAATACTTCCCAAATATTCTGTTATAACCATGAACAAACAGATACACGCATGTTTGTCCGTGGTAGGTTTGCTTGTGAAAATTATGAATAAAAGTAATTTTAACTAGTACTGACACAGATGTAGTAGTATTAGGGATTGCAGATCCCTTTGTATTAGGTGTGGACAAATTATGGATCGGTTTTTGGAGAAATAAAGACTTTCAATGGCTTCATGTATCAGCTGACTTTTTTCAAGTATCGTTTAGTCAACCTTCATACCAAGTTTCATGCTTGTATCTCTATTTGCACAATTATCTCCATAATATCTCCCACTAGTGGAAGATATTAGCAAGCAAAATCGAGGGGATTGTGCACATGATGATACAAGCATCAAAATTACCACAAAGCATCATTAGTATACACTGTTTAAGAAATAACTGCTGGCCATTCAAAAAAATATTTTTAAGATGGCCACGGCCATTTCCTAAAATGTTCTTCAGTATGAAATTACTCAATTTTCTGATTAAACTTTTCTTTGAACTTCTTTTAGTAAAAATCAATGGCATAATCATGGTTTAGTCCCAGGTGGGACTAAACCATAATTATATATAGGATTCATTCTTTAAAAACTGTTGATATATAATCATGGTTTAATCCCAACCATACGGAAAAATCAATTCATTTAACATAGAAGGTGGGACTAAACCATGATTATATATAAGATTCATTATTTAAAAACCAATTATCAGGTTTGGCGGCTACCTTTCTTACATCATATATTTATTAAAAACGAATATTTGATATATCCAGTATTTGCGCATGCGCGAACATGTTACAAAATTCTTTTAAAAACATTTGAACTATTTACTATATATAGTGTTTTTGGATTTCTAATGTTATTATGAAATGGTTTAATAACATTTTTCAAGGTTATGATACACATGTGTTTAACACTTTTACGTATGTGCAAACTATTTATAGACATCAAGAGCGATTTGTATGCACTACCAGGCAATCCTCAGGTATTCGATGGTTAAGGCGAAAATGTGGAGAATCCCGGAGAAACATCAATTGTAACTGCAAATCAGTCACTTTGGGAAATGTCTATGAAAATTCATTAAGAATGGCCTAATTTTATGGAAAGGATAAGTTTATCGTCATGTTAGGTGGATTGCATATTGAAATGACTTGTCATTCAACTATTAGTGATATATTGCGTGATAGGGGATAGACATGTTGTCTTACTTGAACCATTGTTGCAACACCAAGAACGGCATATTATTTTCATGTATGTTCAAATGTACCTAGGACTAGACAGGCGTATCAGACAACTGCAGTTATTTTGCTTGAGCTGTTAATTTCGGATTATGAAAGCTAAACTCAGAACATATAATTATGTCATGACTCTGTGACGTTCAATGATTAAAAGACTGGTGGAGTCATCCCAACCACAGTTTCATTCCTGGCGTTCAATTATAAATTAAGAATTTCTTCCGATTTTGGTATTATGCTCATTTCATTAGTGAGATTTCATACTTCACAAACAGTTCATATAAAGCATGATAGCGTATTGTTGTAGGTGTTGCTCCTACGTGCTTATCTCAGGATGTTTCTTCAAATAATGGTATTAAATCGCCTCAAATGGGTTTACTTAAAACATTCTGCAATTTGCTGATCCAAAAAACGCAGTTATCGTTGGTGGGGCAGCAATGGTTAATTCCTGGTAACAAAGTTGGGCAACAATATTTGATGATTATGCAAATGATGTCACACGGCCTTACATAAAATCTTGCATAAAAAAGTTTTCAAGAGTAGACATTGTATTTGATGTTAAAATGAATAATTTAAAGGCTGTGACAATACAAAGGCAAGTTTTTGTGCCAGATGGAAAGGTTTTGGTTCTGGTAAAACACCAAGGGTTTTGAGTAGTTTTCTCTGTGAAGATGACAACGAAGCGAAATTGTTTAAGTTTCTCGCTGACACAATTGCCTCCTAAGATAGTAATAAAAATGTGTACGTTACTCAAGGTGAAAATATTCTTCGCAATTTCAATAAGGATACTTCCTACCTACCTATTGTAATCATGAAGCAGCACATACAAAAATGTTTGTCCATGTTCGGCATGATTATGGAAAGTGTTGTAAAATGTAATTTTAAGTAGTACTGACACATATTTAAAAGTATCAAGAATTGCAGTAATCGCAAAACTAGGTAGAACACATTGTAGATAGGTTATGGAAGGAATACAGACTTTTGTTGGCTTCCTGTACGTTACATATCAAATTCGTTTGATCCTTGTGTAGCTGCTCTTTCTTTCGACCATGCATTCAGTGGATGTGACACTTTGTCGAATTGTGATGGGAAAGGGAAGAGGTCATCTTGTCTAAGAATGAACGGTTTTTCAGATATAAAGGACGTTTTATTTTTTGTTAAGTATGAAGCGAGGCACGATGTGAATTGTTTTCCAGGATGCAGCGGCATTGTGATGCAATTCCGCCTACAAGAGTTTCTTTTCCAGAGCGCATCAAACGAAAATTAAAACAAGAAGGAGTTGTTTGGGCTCAGCCTGATTCATGTATTCGACATGTACATGTACCAAGCCATGAACACTTCGAATGGAGTATACAAATAATCAATGACAGTTGGGAACCGAAATGGACTTCTGTGACTGCCGTTGCATCCTCGTGTCAGGAAATTTTGAAATGAAGAGGCAAAAATCCAGATGTGCTGGTACCTGTAAATGCTACCGTTCTGGCTTTCCTTGTACGGGTTGTTGTAAAGGCAACTGTCAGATAGCTATAAAGCAAAGAGTGTTAAAGTGATGAACGAGTTTCTTATACCAGGCATAGATTACCGTAACCGTATTTGGCACAATTTTTTGAAATTTTGGATCTTCAATGCTCTTCAACTTTGTACCTGTTGTGCTTATAAATATTTTGATATGAGCGTCACTGATGAGTCTTATGCACACGAAAAGCATGTCTGGCGTACTAAATTATAATCCTGGTACTTTGATAACTATTTACACAACTGGGTTGATGCCATTGCTGGTGGACGTTTCGTCACCAAGGGTATCACCAGCCCAGTAGTCAATACTTCGGTGTTTACATGAATATTTTTTTTTAACACTGTAATTGATTCTTTATTGCACATATTGCTGTTTAACAATTAAACTTGGTGTACAGCATTTCATCAAGTTTCCCTGTTAGATTACAACTGTTTACAAGAATATCAATAAATTAAATGTGGTCAATTTCATAAATTTCCTGTTTACAAAGCTTTGAATTTTCCAAAATACTAAGGATTTTCTAATACCAGACATAGATCATTTTAGCCGTAATTGGAATTTTGAATCTCCAATGCTCTTCAACTTTGTACTTGTTTGGGCTTAGATATGAGCGTCACTGATGAGTCTCATGCAGACGAAACGCGTGTCTGGCGTACTAAATTGCAATCATGGTACCTAATAACTATTATCACTTGTTAAGATAATGGAAATTATAAAAAATATTTTCACGTATTGGCCTCAATTTTGGAACCAAAAATCACTATTTTTCTTCATTTATGTGTTGTTTTGTCGTGCTTAGGAACTTTTTTTAACGTTTTATCATAACTTACATTGCATTATACCTATAACACATCTTTCAAGGATTTACATCCCTTGTGAAGTTATTTGAAAATATAAACAAAAATTGGCCTTTACCGGCATTTTGAAACTGGAAGTTAAATTTCATTAATGTATTGTCTAGTCGTAATTTAGGAACGGTCATTTACTTTTTATCAAAAATAACATTGAATTTTACATATAACACACCTTTCAAAGAATTAACGAATTAATGCCAATTTGTAATGCCGACTTTTCCGAAACGTGTGGTGGCCATCTTGAAAAAAAAAAATTTTTTGTTCTGGCCTGCAGTGGATTTTATCAATGTATCATTTAGTCAACCTTTATACCAAATTTCATGCTTGTATCACGATTTTCACAATTATGTTCATAATATCTCCCACTATCTGCACTTATGTAAGGAATAAAATGAATTAAAACTTCAAATGTAGCTGCATTTGCACCTTTCCGTTTACTTCTTACGAAGGACTTGTAAACAACATATGATCAAGTGATAGAAAAAAACAATTGGATGATGCCGACGAATTAGGGTTTAATTTTCTAGACTAAATTAAACAATGGGTTTCAATATACCAGGAAGATGAACCTCGTTCTTAATGTTCTGTGTTCATGGTGGTATAATATCACGTATCAGGTAAAGTATTGTGTTATTTTTGTTTCTTGTGGATAGTTGTCTAATTGCCAATCCTATCATATCTCCTTTATATAATATACATATATATATATATATATATATACCCCCAATTGGGACATTAGCTGTACGGTGGTACAAACCTAGATTAAGTGGACTTTTTGAAAACTAAATTTTTTGGGTGTGTGGACCAGATAGGCAATCCATATTAAGTATTTTTCGGTAAATTCATTGTAAGAATCGAATGTTAGAAAAATTTTTCTAAATAATTTTTTTTTGGGAGAGATAGGTTTCTGAATCCTTATTTGGTATTATCAAAAAGCCACTTTAACTTTGACCTGAATTTAGAAAGCCACTTTACTAGAATGCTTTAGCGAACCTACAACTGGCACATAAAGTGGATTGTTGTCACGTGATCAGATAGGTACGATAGTAGATAAGGTGCACACAGATATACAGATTATGTGACGTCATTAAAAAATATTGGTAGATAAGGTGTACATCGTAGTTACAAAGCGAGTTAAAGTGGCTGTTATTCGAAATATATATATTATTGTGGAAATCCCAATACGTCACAAAGCAATATGGCGATTGTTTACATCAATGTTGACAATGAGTTGACGAAAAGGAAAATAGCTCTCGATAGTGAATAAACTGCATGCAAACGTAAGTGAATCTATATATCAGATATTTTATTTAGTATAAAAGAATGCAGTATTATTCGATTTTGTTTTATAAAGAATATCAATTGTGGTAAATATAAATAATGTGTGTTGCATGAATTTAATATTTAAAATTTCAATATTTTCACAACCATAAAAGAAAGTGTGTTTATTTATATATTGTGGAATCTAACATCTGAACAAGAATTTGTGTATTAATATTCATGTCACGTGATAAGATAGGCACGATAGTAGATAAGATGCACACAGATATACAGATTATGTGACGTCATTTAAATATATTGGTAGATAAGGTGTACATCGTAGTTACAAAGCGAGTTAAAGTGGCTGTGAATCGAAATATATATATATATTATTGTGGAAATTCCAATACGTCACAAAGCAATATGGCGATTGTTTACATCAATGTTGACAATGAGTTGACAATGAGATGATGTGTTGAAACACGAAAAGGAAAATATCTCTCGAATGTGAATAAAATGCATGCAAACGTAAGTGAATCTATATATCAGATATTTTATTTGATATAAAAGAATGCAGTATTATTCGATTTTGTTTTATAAAGAATATCAATTGTGGTAAATATAAATAATGTGTGTTGCATGAATTTAATATTTGAAATTTCAATATTTTCACAACCATAAAAGAAATTGTGTTTATTTAAATATTGTGGAATCTAACATCTGAACAAGAATTTGTGTATTAATATTCATGTCACGTGATAAGATAGGCACGATAGTAGATAAGATGCACACAGATATACAGATTATGTGACGTCATTTAAATATATTGGTAGATAAGGTGTACATCGTAGTTACAAAGCGAGTTAAAGTGGCTGTGAATCGAAATATATATATATATATTATTGTGGAAATTCCAATACGTCACAAAGCAATATGGCGATTGTTTACATCATTGTTGACAATGAGTTGACAATGAGATGATGTGTTGAAACACGAAAAGGAAAATATCTCTCGAATGTGAATAAAATGCATGCAAACGTAAGTGAATCTATATATCAGATATTTTATTCAGTATAAAAGAATTCAGTATAATTCGATTTTGTTTTGTAAAGAATATCAATTGTGGTAAATGTAAATAATGTGTGTTGCATGAATTTAATATTTAAAATTTCAATATTTTCACAACCATAAAAGAAATTGTGTTTATTTAAATATTATGGAATTATACATTTGAACAAGAATTTGTGTATTAATATTCATGTCACGTGATCAGATAGGTACATGGTAGATTAGGTCCACACAGATATACAGATTATGTGACGTTATTTATATATATTAGTAGATAAGGTGTACATCGTAGTTACAAAGCGAGTTAAAGTGGCTGTTATTCGAAAATATATATATTATTGTGGAAATTCCAATACGTCACAAAGCAATATGGCGATTGTTTACATAATAATAATAAAATTCTTTATTTAACGAAGGTAACACATTTAACAATTACATGTTAATCTTCAAAAACTATCAATACAAATAAAAAACGTACAAAAATACATACAATATAAAATACATAATACAGTTAAGTAAGCACATATGCATTCAGTAGAAGAAGAAAAAGAAATACATTAGTTTCATGCATCTTTATTCTGTTCAGTTAGAAAATAGTTTGAACAGTTGGTCTTAAATGTATCTAAATTATCTATTTCTTTAATATTATTTGGTAAATTATTCCAGGTAATAAGACCAGAATATTTAAATGTTCTTTTCAAAAAATCAGAATTAGGTCTTGATACATGAAGAAGTGACATGTTCACGTCCTTAAATATGCAGCCACTTGACTTTAAGAAATATCCTTTAACATATTTGGTCGGGTTCTTGTCTCTTTGACATATTCCCCATTTCCATTTTCAATTTTATCATCAACTAAAAAGTAAAACAAGACAAAGAAAATTTGCCTGTCTGTAATTGTAGGAACTTAATTTCACACAGTGGCAATTTTCACAAATAAATTTATATTCTCGCTCTATCATTTACCGAAATCGACGAAATACCTATTTGCTGTGACGATGTTTGATATTATACAAACTAAAGGCATCTAGAACAAAATCAGAAAAGCCCGAAGTTTTTTTATTGCTTTTATTTTTCTTCTTCAAAAGTTTGACAATGGAATTTGATACACAAATCCGAACATTTGAGTTTAATAAAGCATATTACACATAGAGTTTGTTCTAGAACGGGAGCCTGTCGTGAATTTAAAAGGGATGCAAAAGACGTCACACTTCTTCTGATGTCAATCGAAGTAAAACCGTTAAATATTTTAAACTAAGCACTGGTGTTGTCACCATAACTAATTATGGTTTATTTCATACAACACAAACGATTTAAAATGGGCCGTGGCATTTTTGAGAAATAACATTAAGGCCAAAATATTGGCCATGTGGCACAGATCTTCTGAATACCATTAAAGTCAATGAGGCTATCAGTTTTTTTACAAATACTAATAAATTGCAATTAACACCAATTAAAAGACTGATCAAAATATAAAAAAAAAACACAAATACAGTAAAAACATTCGACACTTGAGAGTGATAAATGAACGAAGCAGACATACTGTGGTGTCATCAAACGAGCAATCATATACAGGTACCATGCAGAATAGCGTGACGTTATCAATTGTTGTCAGGGTTGCCATGGCGCTGTTTGATAAAGTTCGAAGCCGGGCCGATTCTTAGCAGTCAAAGGTAAAACGTTTTCCAATGCCATGGCAGTCAAAGGGTCAATACTCTATGATAAAACCACAAAAACGTAAAACGCTTCAAATTCTACAAACTGACATGTAGACTCCTGCTGTCCTTTTGTAGCTAAGTACAAAAAATGTACAAGGAGAAGACATCATATCTAAGTTTTATTTATCCGGTTGGGAACAAACCCTATATATGGTGTTTATACCTGTATAGAGGGATAAAATTATTGCTGGTGCTGGAAAAATATAAAATATGTTATTTTTGTGAAGTCCTGAAAGGCTATTTTATTTCTTGCCTTGATCCCTTTCTGCGACAGGAAAGTGTCACAGCAAGAATAAGCTTTTGGGTCGATCTGGCCCCACGTAGATCCGGTCCAAGTCGATCCGGCCCAACGTCGATCCATTCCATATGTAAAATCGGTCCGGCCCCAATAAAAAATATATTTATCATGTTTATAAGAAATAAAAATAAAGATATATATTAATTGTAATTCATAAATGTTTATGATTTTTATTATAATGTCAATAAATGTAAAAGGTGTACGGTAAAAAAATAAAAAAAGACCTTTGAAAAATATCTATTTCAGATGAGTATAAAACAACTAGGTTGATTATGTTTTTATTTCAAGTTTTCTAGATTATTGGGTATATTCATATTATAACGTATATAAAAAAACTCAAACATCAACATTAATCAGCAGTAAGGCCCTGGGTTCGTTCTCCTTACTTTTATCAAGGACGCATAATACTAAAATATTAATATTATGGGTATTTAAGTTAAATAAACCTTTTCAGATATTTAAATGGTATAAATTCTCGAAATTCACGAAAACACATGAAAATAATTAAAAGTTAATGGCTTATTTTGGAGCATTAATAGGTCATAATAATAATTCTCACTGATTGTTGTTATAATTGCCTTTGATACATTAATAATTGGAATAATCCTAATGAAACAACTGGATTATTCGGATTAATCTTAATCAAATTGGTTACGCTTCTGCGCATGTGCACCATTAGGAAATTTAATTGTGCATCCGAAAGTTTCAAAATAATGATATCATTTATTCATACAATCCATCTCGTGTTAAATTCAAGTATGTACGAGGAGAGTATGACTTCAAATCAATTATGCTTGAACAAAAATATATGGATTTAGTCATGTTAGTTGTTCTGTCTGTGTTCAGATCTTTAACGCAATCAAATCATATTCCAGTTTTGGACATGTGTTTTTTAAAACGAAGGTTAAAATATTTTATGTCAAAGAGAAGATGTGGTATGATTGCCAATGAGACTACTCTCCACAAGAGATCAAATGACACAGAAGTTAACAACTATAGGGCACAGTATGGCCATCAACAATTAGCAAAGCCCATACCGTATAGTCAGCTATAAAAGGCCCCGAAATGACATTGTAAAACAATTCAAACGAGAGATCTAACAGTCCAATCTATCAAAAACAAATATGTAACACATAAACAAAGGACAACCACTGAATGACCGACTCCGGACTAGGGACAGGAACATACAGAATGTTGCGGGGTGTGACATAAGAGGTGTGTTCATATTTTTTTTTTTATTTAAGCGTTCATCCTGAGATTGCGGTACCTTTTTGGTCACTATTTATGTGTTGCGTCTAAATATGAATTGTAACACTTTATAGTGACTGAACAGGTTGATTTAACTTCCTCAAGAAACAGAAAAAGAAGACGAATTCAATGGAACAGCTCTAGACTATTTAACATGCAAGCTGATTATAGATAGATATATAAGGATAGTAAGGTAAGTTCTCAATAGATAAATGTCTATCTAATGAAACATGCTTGGTATAATTGGTTTTTATTGTGTAGAAAGATAGTACTATGATGTTAGATGGTCTATCTAATGAAACATGCTTGGTATAATTGGTTTTTATTGTGCTTGGTATAATTGGTTTTTATTGTGTAGAAAGATAGTACTATGATGTTAGATGGTCTATCTAATGAAACATGCTTGGTATAATTGGTTTTTATTGTGTAGAAAGATAGTACTATGATGTTAGATGGTCTATCTAATGAAACATGCTTGGTATAATTGGTTTTTATTGCGACAAAAGATAGTACTATGATGTTAGATTGTCTATCTAATTAAAAACATGCTTGGTATAATTGGTTTTTATTGTGTAGAAAAATAGTACTATGATGTTAGATGATCTATCTAATGAAACATGATTGGTATAATTGGTTTTTATTGTGTAGAAAGATAGTACTATGATGTTAGATGGTCTATCTAATGAAACATGCTTGGTATAATTGGTTTTCATTGTGTAGAAGGATAGTACTATGATGTTAGATGGTCTATCTAATGAAACATGCATGGTATAATTGGTTTTTATTGTGTAGAAAGATAGTACTATGATGTTAGATGGTCTAACTAATGAAAGATGCTTGGTATAATTGGTTTTTATTGTGTAGAAAGATAGTACTATGATGTTAGATGGTCTATCTAATGAAACATGCTTGGTATAATTGGTTTTTATTGTGTAGAAAGATAGTACTATGATGTTAGATGGTCTATCTAATGAAACATGCATGGTATAATTGGTTTTTATTGTGTAGAAAGATAGTACTATGATGTTAGATGGTCTATCTAATGAAACATGCTTGGTATAATTGGTTTTTATTGTGTAGAAAGATAGTACTATGATGTTAGATGGTCTATCTAATGAAACATGCTTGGTATAATTGGTTTTTATTGTGTAGAAAGATAGTACTATGATGTTAGATGGTGTATGCAATGAAACAATGAGGTACCAAAAGAAAGAAGAAAGATTAGTCTTTCAAATTGTGATAATTTCATTATGACATAATTATTACATAATTAATTATTATGTAATTATTGTTACAGGATAAATCATCTGACTGTGATAGATTGACTCTGACACTATGTCTATTGGCCAAAGTACCACTAGTACAGGATAAATCATCTGACTGTAACAGATTTACTCTGACGCCATTTCTATTGGTCAAGGTATCATTATTGTTATAGGATAAATCATCTGACTGTGATAGATTGACTCTGACACCATGTCTATAGGTCACAGTATCATTATTGTTACGGGATAAATAATCTGACTGTGATAGATTGACTCTGACACCATGTCTATAAGTCACAGTATCATTATTATTACGGGATAAATCATCTGACTGTGATAGATTGACTCTGACACCATTTCTACTGGTCAAGGTATCATTACTGTTACAGGATAAATCATCGGACGGTGATAGATTGATTCTGACACTATGTCTATTGGCCACAGTACCACTAGTGGTACAGGATAAATCATCTGACTGTGATATATTTACTCTGACGCCATTTCTTTTGGTCAAGGTATCATTATTGTTACAGGATAAATCATCTGACTGTGATAGATTGACTCTAACACCATGTCTATAGGTCACAGTATCATTATTGTTATAGGATAAATCATTGGACTGTGATAGATTGTCTCTGACACCATGTCTATAGGTCACAGTATCATTATTGTTACAGGATAAATCATATGAATTTGATAGATTGACTCTGACATCATGTCTATATGTGACAGTATCATTATTGTTACAGGATAAATCATCTGACTGTGATAGATTGACTCTGACACAATGTCTATTGGCCACAGTACCACTAGTGGTACAGGATAAATCATCTGACTGTGATAGATTTAGTCTGACGCCATTTCTATTGGTCAAGGTATCATTATTGTTACGGGATAAATCATATGTCTGTGATAGATTAACTCTGACATCATGTCTATAGGTCAGAGTATCATTATTGTAACAGGATATATCATCTGACTGTAATAGATTGACTCTGACATCATGTCTATAGGTCACAGAACCATTATTGTTACAGGATATATCATCTGACTGTGATAGATTGACTCTGACACTATGTCTATTGGCCACAGTAGCACTGGTGGTACAGGATAAATCATCTGACTATGATTTGTGTACTCTGACGCCATTTGTTTTGGTCGAGATATCATTATTGTTACAGGATAAATCATCGGACTGTGATAGATTGACCCTGACACCATGTCTATAGGTCACAGTATCATTATTGTTACGGGATAAATCATCTGACTGTGATAGATTGACTCTTACACCATGTCTATAGGTCACAGTATCATTATTATTACGGGATAAATCATCTGACTGTGATAAATTGACTCTGACACCATGTCTATAGGCCAGAGTACCATTATTGCTACAAAATAAATCATCGGACTGTGATAGATTGATTATGACACCATGTCTATAGGTCACAGTATCATTATTGTTACGGGATAAATCATCTGACTGTGATAGATTGACTCTGACACTATGTCTATAGGTCAAAGTATCATTATTGTTACAGGATAAATCATATGACTGTGATAGATTGACTCTGACATCATGTCTATAGGTGACAGTATCATTATCTGTTACAGGATAAATCATCGGACTGTGATAGATTGATTCTGACACTATGTCTATAGGTCACAGTATCATTATAGTTACAGGAAAAATCATCTGACTGTGATAGATTGACTCTGACATCATGTCTATAGGTGACAGTATCATTATTGTTACAGGATAAATCATCTGACTGCGATAGATTGACTCTGATACTATGTCTGTTGGCCACAGTACCACTAGTGGTACAGGATAAATCATCTGACTGTGATAGATTTACTGTGACGCCATTTCTATTGGTCAAGGTATCATTATTGTTAAAGAATAAATCATCTGACTGTGATAGATTGACTCTGACACCATGTCTATAGATCACAGTATCATTATTGTTACGGGATAAATAATCTGACTGTGATATATTGACTCTGACACCATGTCTATAGGTCACAGTATCTAACACACACCTCATGCCCTTGTAACACCCTAGTCAGGCATTTATGACATTCTAGTCATACACAATCAACTATATAATACATACAGACAACATATCTTTGTTATAATTGTTCTACTGTATCTATCACACCTACATGTATAAGGTCTACATCTAACACCCCAGTCATGCCCTCATAGCACCCTAGTCAGGCAGTTGGGACATCCTAGTCATACACAATCATTTATGCCATACGTACAGACAACATATCTTTGTAATAATTGTTCTATTGTATCTATCACACCTTCATTTATAATGTCTTCATCTAACACCCCAGTCATGCCCTTGTAACACCCTTGTCTGGCATTTGTGACATCTTAGCCATACACAATCAACTTTATAATACATACAGACATCATATCTTTGTAATAATTGTTCTACTGTATCTATCACACCTACATGTATAAGGTCTACATCTAACACCCCAGTCATGCCCTCATAGCACCCTAGTTAGGCATTTGGGACATCCTAGTCATACACAATGAACTATACAATACATACAGACATCATATCTTTGTAATAATTGTTCTATTGTATCTATCACACCTCCATTTTAATGTCTTCATCTAACACCCCAGTGATGCCCTTGTAACACCCTAGTCTGGCATTTGTGACATCCTAGTCTAGACAATCAACTTTATAATACGTACAGACATCATATCTTTATAATAAATGCTCTATTGTATCTATCACACCTTTATATATAATGTCCTATCTAACACTCATGTCATGCCCTATTAACACCCTAGTCTGGCATTTGTGACATCCTAGTCATACACAATCAACTTTATAATTCCTGCAGACATCATATCTTTGTAATAATTGTTCTACTGTATCTATCACACCTACATGTATAAGGTCTACATCTAAAACCCCAGTCATGCCCTCATAGCACCCTAGTCAAGCAGTTGGGACATCCTAGTCATACACAGTCAACTATACCATACGTACAGACATCATATCTTTGTAATAATTGTTCTATTGTATCTATCACACCTTCATGTATAATGTCTTCATCTAACACCCCAGTCATGCCCTTGTAACATCCTAGTCTGGCATTTGTGACATCCTAGTCGTACACAATCAACTTTATAATACATACACACATCATATCTTTGTAATAATTGCTCTATTGTATCTATCACACCTTCATTTATAATGTCTTCATCTAACATCCTAGTCATGCCCTTGTAACACCCTAGTCTGGCATTTGTGACATCCTAGTCATACACAATAAACTTTATAATACGTACAGACATCATATCTTTATAATAAATGCTCTATTGTATCTATCACACCTTTATATATAATGTCATATCTAACACCCATGTCATGTCCTTGTAACACCCTAGTCAGGCATTTGTGACATTCTAGTCATACACAATCAACTATATAACACAAACAGACAACATATCTTTGTAATAATTGTTCTTCTTTATCTATCACACCTTCATTTATAATGTCTTCATCTAACACCCCATTCATGCCCTTGTAACCCCCTTGTCTGGCATTTGTGACATCCTAGCCATACACTATCAACTATATAATACATACAGACATCATATCTTTGTAATAATTGTTTTATTGTATCTATCACACCTTCATTTATAATGTCCTATCTAACACCCATGTCATGCCCTTGAAACACCCCAGTCTGGCATTTATGACATTCTAGTCATACACCATCAACTATATAATACTAACAGACAACATATCTTTGTAATAATTGTTCTACTGTATCTATCACACCTACATGTATAAGGTCTACATCTAACACCCCAGTCATGCCCTCATAGCACCCTAGTCAGGCAGTTTGGACATCTTAGTCATACACAATCAACTATACAATACATAGCATGCATAGAGACAACATATCTTTGTAATAATTGTTCTATTGTATCTATCACACCTTCATCTAACACCCCAGTCATGCCCTTGTAACATCCTAGTCTGGCATCTGTGACATCCTAGTCATACACAATCAACTTTATAATTCATACAGACATCATATCTTTGTAATAAGTGTTCTATTGTATCTATCACACCTACATATATAAGGTCTACATCTAACACCCCAGTCATGCCCTCATAGCACCCTATTTGTCATACACAATCAACTATATAATACATACAGACAACATATCTTTGTAATAATTGTTCTTCTTTATCTATCACACCTTCATTTATAATGTCTTCATCTAACACCCCATTCATGCCCTTGTAACCCCCTTGTCTGGCATTTGTGACATCCTAGCCATACACTATCAACTATATAATACATACAGACATCATATCTTTGTAATAATTGTTTTATTGTATCTATCACACCTTCATTTATAATGTCCTATCTAACACCCATGTCATGCCCTTGAAACACCCCAGTCTGGCATTTATGACATTCTAGTCATACACCATCAACTATATAATACTAACAGACAACATATCTTTGTAATAATTGTTCTACTGTATCTATCACACCTACATGTATAAGGTCTACATCTAACACCCCATTCATGCCCTCATAGCACCCTAGTCAGGCAGTTTGGACATCTTAGTCATACACAATCAACTATACAATACATAGCATGCATAGAGACAACATATCTTTGTAATAATTGTTCTATTGTATC